>NC_090187.1:23428494-23630994 GCF_024679245.1 Pseudorasbora parva
CCTATGCTCGAATGTGACTCAAGTAAAGCATAAACAGTCGATACAGATGTGCAGGAAAAGGCTTCTCAAAGGGAGAGAAGCCTTTTCCTGCTGCAGGGGCTCCTCAACCAACCCCAATGTGCAGCATCCACCTGGATGATGTGACGGCAGCCGAGACAGATAGATGAATCCAATCAGTATAGCTGGACGATTAGGAGGCCATGATGGAAAGAGGCCAATGGGCAAATTCGGACAAGATGTTGGGGTTACACCTCTACTGTTTTTCAAAGGACAACCTAGAATTTTTATCTTGTAAATTGTGGTAGTTGAGGCCAAGAACAGGCAGGACAGAGAGTAGAAAAGAAATGGAAGTTTATTGCTTCCAACACAAAAATTATATACAGGGGCAGATTCCAACAGAAGTCATACAAAATCAAAAAACTTAAGATTTATGCTAACTGAAATTAACAAAAATCAAACAGGCCTGAAAAATAAATCTCCCCTGTAAACAAAGTAAACAAATCAAAATCTAATTCAAAACCAAAGGTCAGAAGGCTAAGGTGGCTGGACAATACTGACTCACTCTACTTCTCCCATAATGCTATATATACCCATTTAGCCTCTACCAAACAAAAATAAGGTAAATAGCAAAATAATACAATTACCAAATAAACTCAAACAATTAACCTTTACAACACAATATCATTATCACACCTAACCTTAATACAATCATATAACAATATATATGAAAAGAAAATACTTAAATCAAACCAAGATATAACTGAATGAAACAAAGTCAAAAGATCCCCTCTAAATCAAAATGGAATGGTACAGTCCAATTTCCTCTGGAACAGCATAAGTTTGCAGGCTGATGCCCCGCCTCTTCCTTTGTCTGCTGCCACATGGAATGCGGCCGTCACTCCATGGACCAGAAGAATCTAGGGCTCAGGTACAGTCAAAAGCACAGGAAAATATAAGAAGTGTGCACCCTTCTGTATATTTAAGCTTTGAATAAACTGTTAACTCATGTTCTTGTCGTGTGTTTTTTTGTATATGAGGGGATAAATAACAAACATTAAAATAAACTCCAAATGTTTGGTAAAAGCCAAAATATGTGAGGTATGCTACGCACCCGTCACACTCTCCCCCACCTCTGGTTCCTCAGTCACATGACGGGAGAGGAAATCCGCTGCAAGGTTCTCTTTCCCTGGTCGATGGAGAACTGTAAATTTATAGGGTTGCAGAGACAAGTACCAGCGAGTTATCCTGGCATTAGAGTCCTTCATTTTATTTATCCATAGGAGAGCTCTATGGTCTGTCTCCAAAGTGAAGTGTCTGCCCAAAAGATAGTATTTAAAAGAGTCCAAGGCCCACTTTACTGCCAGGCATTCTTTCTCAATAGTCGAATAGCGTACCTCCCTAGGAAACAATTTACGGCTAATATAAGCCACAGGATGATAATTTCCCACTTCTCCCTGGAGTAACACTGCTCCTAGTCCAACTCCAGAAGCATCAGTCTGTAAGACAAATGGTTGATCAAACCTGGGACTGTACAACACTGGGCCTTCCTGTAGAGCTCCTTGGATATCCTGGAAAGCTCTCTGAGCCTGCTCAGTCCACTGAATCTGGTTTGGAGAACCTTTTTTAATCAGATCTGTTAGGGCAGCCGCTCTGGAGGAAAAATTGGGCACAAATCTACGATACCATCCGACTAGTCCAAGGAAAGACCTCACCTGTTTCTTGGTCTTTGGTAGGAGCCAGGACTTAATAGCTTGCACCTTCCCCACTTGAGGCCGAATGACTCCATTCCCCAGGACATAGCCCAGGTATTCTGTCTCTTCCTTCGCCAAGACACATTTACCCGGATTGATGGTCAGTCCTGCTTCTTGGATGCGTCTTAAAACCACCTGCAAGTGCTTCAGATGCTCTTCCCAGGTTCCACTAAAAATCACAATGTCATCAAGGTATGCTGAGGTAAAGTCAGACAAGCCATACAATACCTGATCCATCAGTCTTTGGAAAGTGGGCAGAGCCCCATGCAGGCCAAAAGGCATGGTCTTAAAATGATGTAGGCCCCAAGGAGTCCGGAAAGCAGTCAACTCTTTAGATCTGGTACTCAAAGGCACTTGCCAGTATCCTTTACACAGATCAACCGTGCTAAGATATTTTGCATTACCCAGGCGTTCAATCAACTCCTCAATACGCGGCATTGGGTAGGAGTCAAATTTTGAAACAGAATTTAAATATCGAAAGTCAATGCAAAATCTTGTAGTTCCATCCTTTTTTGGTACTAAGACCACAGGACTGCACCACTCACTTTTAGAAGGTTCAACCACCCCCAAAGAAATCATCAGGTCTAGTTCCTTTTTAAGAGCTGGAAGTAGACTTTCAGGGATACGATAACTCAGTCTCTTTGGAACTGCATCCTCTTTCAAGACAATGTCATGCTCCACCAGTTCTGTTAGACCCGGCCTTTCCTGGAACAATTCCGGATGACACAAAGGCTGAAGTTGTCGCTGCTGAAACACAGAGAGATGATTTAATTTAAGCACTGCCGAATTCTGAACAGGAAAATACTGCTCCTCCACCTCTTCCTCGTCTTCCACAGACCGAATCAACATACAGTCCTTCCGAGGGGACCACTCCTTCAAAAGATTTACATGCAAAACCCTTCTTGACCGAGCTTGTCCTGGGGTCGAAACCTCATAGGTTGTAGGTCCCAACTTCTTGAGGACTTTAAAAGGCCCTTGCCATTTGGCTAAAAGCTTACTGGACACTGAAGGCAACATTACAAGCACCTGCTGACCTGGTACAAATGAACGGGATCTTGCAGATTTATCATACCAGGATTTTTGTTTCTGCTGTGCCTCTGCCATATGCTCTTGTGCCAGGGATGTCATCTTTCGCAGCTTTTCATGCATGGCCACTACAAAGGATGCAACATCCAGTCCTTCCCTTTGTTCCTTCTGGCCAGCCCATGGCTCTTTCAGCAGTGACAATGGTCCTCTTACTTCATGGCCGTATAACAAGTCAAAAGGAGAAAACCCTGTGGAGGCCTGGGGTACTTCACGGTATGCAAATAACAAATAGGGCAACCATTGATTCCAGTCCGAGCCAGCCTCATTTATAAATTTCCTGAGCATACTTTTAAGGGTTTGATTAAACCTTTCTACTAATCCATCTGTTTGAGGATGGAACGGCGTAGACTTTAAGCCCTTAATGCTCAACAACTGATAGACTTGCTTCAAGAGCTTTGAGGTAAAATTGGTCCCACAATCTGTAAGAATCTCCCTAGGGAATCCTACCCTGGAAAACAACTGAATCAAACAGGATGCCACTTGCTTAGCGCCAATTGTCCTTAACGGAAACACTTCTGGATATTTAGTAGCATAATCACTCACAACTAACATAAACCTGTGGCCTGCCCTACTTTTCTCAACTGGACCAACAATGTCCATAGCAAGTCGTTCAAATGGAACTGCAATAACTGGAAGAGGTTGAAGGGGAGCTTTAGAGGGGAGTCTATTAGAGGTCATCTGACACTCTGGACAAGTTTTACAGAATTCTACCACATCTCTCCTGAGACCAGGCCAATAAAAATGTCTCCTAATTCGGGCCAATGATTTTTGCCTCCCCAGGTGGCCTGCCCAGGGAATGGAATGTCCCAAAGTTAGAACTACATTTTGAACTGCCTTGGGTACTACCATCTGCAAACTATCTCCCTGTTGCCGATACAACACCTCCTCCTGGAGGACAAACCTCTCTACTATTCCTTTCTTTACGCACCCCTCACCTTCTCCTTGGCTAGCCAGCTCAGCTTGTTGATACAACAAAGACACCACAGGATCTTCTTTTTGCATTTCAGCCATGTTACTAGGAATCTTAAACCCAGTCATGTCCTCCATCTTACCATCCTCTGCCTGACCCTCAGCTAACAGGTATCTGTACTTCTCTTGCCTCCGCTGTTGTCTAGATTTCCTCACCTTACCCGGTCCAGCCACCAGCTCAGCGTCAAAGAAAGGGAGACTTTTAAGCGTTTCGGATTCATCCGCACTCTGCTTAACCTGAGCCCGGGTCATCACCATACTAGAAACAGAGTTAGGAAGCAACAAATTTAACAGTGAAGGAAAATCTTGACCTAAAATCACAGGATACGGTAATTTTTCTACTACTCCTACTCTCAACAAATAGGGTAGCTCATGTACCACTACCTGCACTCTAACTATAGGGTAAACCTGCTCTTCACCATGGACACATTTAATGACCACCTTACCTTCCTTCTCTTTTAAATGCTTTGGGACCAAATGACTTTCCACCAGCGTCTGCATACTACCAGTGTCTATCAATGCCATCACAGTTTCCCCATTTACTTCTACAGGAACGGTCAAGGTTTGCGACTGAGTCAGCTTCTCTACCCCTGATTTTGGCACTGTGCATATGTGGGAAGTTTTAGCCAATAGCTTAGGACACATGGGCTTTTTATGCCCTTCCTGGCCACAATAATAACAAATGAGCACCTGACTAACCTGATGTAAAGGCCTAGAGGACTGATTTTCTTTTTTAAACTTCTTATTAGAAGAATTAAATTTTAAGTCACCTCGACTAGATGTTACCAAAGGCCTACCTTCACCACCTCCTTTAAGAGCTTCACCCCAAGCTTGTGAACGAGACCGGGCCGCTACGAACACATCAGCCAGGGTAGCAGCCTGGCAGGCTGTACTAGGGTTGTGTTCTCTTACCCATACCTGCAATTCTGGTGAAAGCATTCTCAAATACTGCTCTAAAATAATCACTTCCCCCACAACCTCTACAGTCTTTCCCTTGGGTTGCACCCACTTTTCATACAGTTCTCGAAGTCGTACATAAAGTTCTTTTGGAGTCTCATCAGGCTCAATCTCTAATGAACGGAATCTTTGACGGTAAGTTTCAGGATTAATGGCATACTTGCTTAAAACAGCAGATTTTACTTTTTCATATTCTAATGACTCCTCAATGTCCATGTGCACATAGGCACTCCTAGCCTTACCAGTCAATAAGGGCACTAACCTAAGGGCCCAATCAGTTTTTGCCCACTTACAGGCCAGAGCAATTCTTTCAAAAGTGGTGAGAAAATGTTCAATGTCATCAGAATCTTGCAACTTCTGCAACTTAGGCTCAATCATACCTCGGACAGGATCTGGAGCAGGAGGCACAGAGACATGTGACACATTATCAGGCATTTCAGACTGTTGATCCGGTCCTGATAAACCCCGGAGATCAGAGATTGTACGGACATCCACTTCCTCCCTAAGAAGGTTGAATTGATGCTGCATTGTTTTCCAGCGTTGATCTTGCCGAACTGCCTCACGCTGCATCTGGGCCTCTTGTCGTTGCTGAAACTCCATATTTTTCCGAAACATCCCAGCCAGGTCTTGCAGAGTCAGTTGTCCTGGATCATCAGCCAGCTGAAGAACTCCTCCCACTGCTGCAGGCTCATCCGCCAACTCCTCCACCAAAACTGCTTCATCTCGTTGTTTGAACGGTGCCAATTTCTTTGGGGCCATATTGTTACTACTCAACACTGTCCTTCACTGGCCAATCCCACCACTGCCACCATTTGTGGTAGTTGAGGCCAAGAACAGGCAGGACAGAGAGTAGAAAAGAAATGGAAGTTTATTGCTTCCAACACAAAAATTATATACAGGGGCAGATTCCAACAGAAGTCATACAAAATCAAAAAACTTAAGATTTATGCTAACTGAAATTAACAAAAATCAAACAGGCCTGAAAAATAAATCTCCCCTGTAAACAAAGTAAACAAATCAAAATCTAATTCAAAACCAAAGGTCAGAAGGCTAAGGTGGCTGGACAATACTGACTCACTCTACTTCTCCCATAATGCTATATATACCCATTTAGCCTCTACCAAACAAAAATAAGGTAAATAGCAAAATAATACAATTACCAAATAAACTCAAACAATTAACCTTTACAACACAATATCATTATCACACCTAACCTTAATACAATCATATAACAATATATATGAAAAGAAAATACTTAAATCAAACCAAGATATAACTGAATGAAACAAAGTCAAAAGATCCCCTCTAAATCAAAATGGAATGGTACAGTCCAATTTCCTCTGGAACAGCATAAGTTTGCAGGCTGATGCCCCGCCTCTTCCTTTGTCTGCTGCCACATGGAATGCGGCCGTCACTCCATGGACCAGAAGAATCTAGGGCTCAGGTACAGTCAAAAGCACAGGAAAATATAAGAAGTGTGCACCCTTCTGTATATTTAAGCTTTGAATAAACTGTTAACTCATGTTCTTGTCGTGTGTTTTTTTGTATATGAGGGGATAAATAACAAACATTAAAATAAACTCCAAATGTTTGGTAAAAGCCAAAATATGTGAGGTATGCTACGCACCCGTCACATAAATGTATAAAGTGTTAAAATAAAAGTCTGATAAAAGTGTACAAAAATATGCCATCATCACAGCACACACTATAATGTTTCTCCAAGACAGAAAGAGAGTGCTTTGATGATGGCATATTTTTTGTAGTTTCCATTGAAAGAAAAAAACAAAAAAGGCTAGATTTTTTAATTGGTATTCAGATTATTGCAGGTAATCAGCTCTGTAGCAAACAAAATGTTATGATTACTTTGCAGTTTGTTAATTTTGAAGCCTAAATACAGCTAAAGGTAAGCTATAAATGAACTGCACCACTCCCGCATGACAATGTCAACTTCATCATCATTAAGTCTTTATTAAAAAAACATTTCTCCTGAAAGTCAGTTAGCAAAAATAGTTTGTATAAGTGCACCATTTTAAAAACGCAATGTGGCTGTGAACACAGACTAGTTTGTAGATGAGTTTTGCTGTTTGGCATGACAATGTTTAATGTCCCAGACCACTTTTGTAGTCCAATTTAGTTACTTGTTAGCGATCCCCTTTTACAAGAATCAAGAAAAAAAAAAAAACTGTCTTTTTAATTTTGTTTATACTGTTGTCTGAGGTCTACTAATGATGCTTGTGTGGTTTTTACATTCAAAAACATCATAACTAATAAGTAATAGGCTCTTTTCTAAACTGATTTTGAGGCTATCTCCTGAACCCTGGGTTTTGATGGGCGTGCTGCACTGGAGACTTGGAAGTAAACACCCACGTCTAGGATTGGTGAAGATTTGCGTAATTAATGAGCTTCAGCCCCGCTGACATATCTAGCCCCTGTCAGTTCAGTTCACATGAGGGAGAGATTATTTTGAAAGCGGCAACTGCAACTTGTCTTTATCAAACAAACACAATGATTTATTTCTCATCCACCCGCGATTGTATTACATGGCCTGCACCCGCACAATTGGTTGATATAAGCGTGAAATGCGTGCTCACACACACACACACACACACACACACACACACACACACGTGCACGCCCAGATCAAGAAATCATTTCTGCTGATGGGCATACCTTTTGGTAGCCCCGGGACTAGTACTATTACATATAAAAGAGACATTTTTCTTACATAAGTTTGTTGCACCATTCCTGCCGGATCCTAGCCTAGAAATCTAGACGCACCCTAGCGGCAGCAAATTTAATTTGCCCGCAAGTGTCATCTAGGCACTCTCAATACCTATCTGAGCTGTATTTCTCAGAATCTGGACGGCCCAATCACATCGTGTAGGCTATAGAGTCGGCAGGCGGGGCCATAATGACGACGGCCGAGTTGCGTTAGCGCTTCTAGTAACACAGAAACTGGTGAACGGCGGCGGTCTTTCGAATCAGCTCTGCCCACGCCTCCGGAAGACTTGGAGTTAAGCTTTCCTCTGAGAAAAGAACAAAGAGCGTCACTGAAGTCATTCTTAAAAAGGGAAGATGTGTTCGGAGTTTAGTCGACCGGATACGGCGAATGTTTAATCAGTCAGCGAGCTCTGCTTCACCGTCGTTGCTCCGGTTGGTGTAGCGCTATCCTATCGCGTGCAGAGGGAGTTTGAAAGACAACCGTTAATCCCGCCCCTTTGGATTGAGCCCTGTCTATGGGGAGTTTCCAGACCAAACATCTTGATGTGGGTCTGGCTTGTCAGGCTAGCCGGATCCAATATAGAAGGCACAGTATTGTGTCTGCAAATCCAGCACTTGAGACTTGTTTACAAACGATTCCACGGTGAAATGACACGTACACGTTCTTCCCCACGTGAGTTGGAACTTCAATACAAATAAATGAAGTATCACACATGCCTAATATTATGACCCTAAGGAAGCTTATGCAGCGACTGTGTTTTTCCACAATATCTTGCTATCTTCCACATGTTTATTGCTGCTAGATAGCGAGCCGATCAGCTCCATGAGTTGGTGGGGGGGGCTCACGATCGTTTTCTGGGCCTGGTGTCTATAAAAGCTTTTCTTTGACTAAAAAGGAAGTTTTCAGCTATCAAACTTACAGGATAATCTTATATTATCATAACCTTTTATGTATCAAAAGGGAAAGTTGATTTCTAATTTCATCACTCCTTTATTATTGTTTTTTCATAGGATAAAATGTAAAATACCTTGGGGTTTTGTGTTACCATGGACATTATTTTGGGCATACTTATAACCAAAACCCATTCAGAAATTGTAATTGATTTCGGTTTCATTTAGCCTACTAAAATATGTCAGTGCCAGACTCTTATTGGTTGACACTGTTGATTGCTGTATGATGCAGCCAATCACTAGCTCAGGCAGTGAGGTTCTCAAGTAACGACTGTTATGTCTTTGTTCTGTCTCAGTTTACAAGCATATCCTGATCAGTCCTGAGGCTACAGGACTCAATGCGATGTTTGTCTGGTTGAGACGCTCTCTCCTCCACCTGGGGAGTGGGACCCCCATAGTAAAGTCTATTGCTGTAGGCTGTTCGCATTTATTTATGCAAGACTGGGTTACAGCATATTGTCATTATGCTCAGTTTTTCCCAGCACGCACAAACACACCACATGTGGCTCATCACCCGTGTCCTGTTCACCAATTGCCACATCTGCAGTCTTTGCTGTTTTATAACCCTCAACCCTGCAGAGAAGTCTGAGTCGCCTCCGTGTGTATCCTGATTCATTCAGAACAGCTAGAGAGAGGTAAATTAGTGCTGTGAGCCGTTTGATTTGGCATTCAAGAGATTAGGCTTGGAAGACGCACGGATCCCCTCCGCTGGTGTGTGATGCACTGTAGCAAGTATTTGCATGGCCAGGATGCTCATCATTTATCCCTGATGGGTGATGGATAATTCTTCCCACAGGCGTCCCGTTGGCACTTTAGAAGCTCCTACCGTGGTCATCTGTTTGGTCTGTACTCAAACGCCAGTGTTTGTGTGTCATTTCAAGATGGTCCCACCAGGCAAGTTCATCACACTGAGGAGTGCAGAGGCATATCTGCCCAGCGTTAGGTGCCGGTTGTTCTCTCTTGTCTCCTGGTGGATTTCCAAGAATCTGCAGCCAGGCTAATTCTGCTTGAGTGTTTCAGCTGGACTGTCCTAGAAACACAATGACAAACAGTATCAGGGACACAAGAAGTAATGAAACCAGGACCTTATGCATACAAATCAAGCCTGTATATAGTTCAGTTGAGGTCAAGAAGCTGCAGGAAGCTCTTTTTTGTATAACTGCTTGTCTTAGATTATTTGGGTTTATATTCATGGTGTGCTTGTGTCATTAACGTTGCTGTTTAGCACTGATACTTAAGGTAATGACACAGGAGTGTATCTCTATGACTCGAGTTTCTCACTATTTTTCATTGTTTTGTTCCCCCAAACAAGGGCGTAGGGTGCTTTGAATCGTGTAGGGTGTAGGGTGCTCTACAATACTACGCTTTAAGATAAAAAATGAACTGAAGCAATAATGATTCTAAAAGAAAATGAGACTGGGTCTATTGTAGCTGTATGTAAGCAACTCACAGTTGATTGAGAGATAAACCATGTTTTTTTAATTATATGGATGTTTTGACTAAAAGTTTGTTTACATTATGTTTGACAACATTAAAGGTATCATGAACTAGCTTGTTTATTTTTTATACTGAGGTCAACTAATGAAGTTTGTGTGGTTTTTACATTCGAAAACATAATGAATAAAGCTTGGAACATACTCTGCAAGAACAGAGTAACTTGTTCATTTTCTCGAGGTGGCAAGAACAAAATTCATTCTTTCCAGTACATTCCATGCTTCACGAGAAAAGCAGGTGCCGATCATCTGCGTTTCTCCTCATTAACCCTGCCCACTTTAAATGAACGACCAATCACACAATAGTTCTCGGACACCTGCAAGAAAAAAGTTCTGCTTGGGCAATGTGTCGAGAACAAGCTGCAAGATCTCCCAAACCAGGGCTGCGAGTACAAAATGACATCATTTTGTTCTCGCAGCCCTGGGAGCGAGAACTTTTTTCTCTGTTCTTGTGGAGTATGTTGAAACCTTAAGGGTGCCTTCACACTTGGTTCGATTGCCTGGACCGAACCCTAGTTCAATTGCACAAAAAAAATGGGTCTTTATTTGAACCCCCCCCCCCCCCCCCCCCCCCCAAAAAAAAAAAAAAAAAAAAAAACTTTACGAACTCATATATTTCTTAACACAAAACAAATAAACAAAATTCGGAGTGTGCATGAGGTGTAGCCTTCACGGCTGGAAATAACCCACAATTCTTTGCGTCTCGTCATATTTTTTTTATATTATATGAAAAACCGGCACCACCACCAGATATACATGCAAGTGTAGGCGTGGTGTTTAAATTAAGTAGCTCTAGCTTTTTTTGTTGGTTTTTGTAAGCTCTATTACCTCAAACAGATAGTTGTGGTAAACAGGATTACAACTGTTTAGTGCATTTTAAACGTTTAGAACAGTACATTGCTGTCAAGACAAGAAACATTTCATAGTTATTTTCAAGTTATAAATAATTTTCATTCATATAAACTGGCGTGAGAGCGCAACGAGGCTGAATGTGTTGGCATAGCAACATGATACATCCTGCCTGTGTGTCCTACGAAGGGTCTCGTTTAATTCTGATTGAGGACACTCCGAAATTTAACGAAATGAGACACAGCTATTGCCACACTCACGGGTAAACTCAAAATAGAAACAAATGTAAGTAACAGATACAAAGTAACTAATTTGTGTGCACTTCAAATCAGTAGCCAACAAATATTTGTGTTAAATTTGTAAACTAACGAAGACCATACAATAAAGAATTAAAGTAATATTAATATTGTTTGTTTTGTTGTTGTATCAATTGTTTGATTATTATAACCTTATACTGGAACAAAGAATGAAATGAATAAAAAAAGAGGATTGTTAAAATAAAAATGATCCTTAACCCTCCTGTTATCCTCAAATTTGACAACATTTTTTACCCCCTGAGGTCAATTTGACCCCAGAAATTTAAACGTCCAGAATATGACCTTTTTTTGTTTTTTTTGTACAAACGTTTGTGTCCAAGTTAATTTATGTCTTTGTTGACTACATAAATAGCCTTTTAAATTGATATCCACCCTTCACCCCACCTCCCACCCCTTATACATCTAGAATACCCATTGCACGACTATGGACAAATTTGCAAATCAACATAAAATCGTACTGATTGACCTAAAAGTGTATGTATGTATGTATGTATGTATGTATGTATGTATGTATGTTTCTAAAAATAATTGTTTGTAATTTATAACATTTGGAAATAAAAACTATTTATTTTATCAAGGATAGGTGGCCGCTGCCACACATGTAAGATATGACTTTCCTCAAGCTCTCTCGAGTCTCCACGAGCCCTCTCCAGCTCTTTTAGAGCCCTCTCCAGCTCTTCTAGAGCCCGCTCCAGCTTTCCTCAAGCTCTCTCCAAGTCTCTTCGAGCCCTCTTCAGCTCTTCTAGAGCCCGCTCCAGCTTCTCTCGCGCTCTCTCGAAGTCTCCACGAGCCCTCTCCAGCTCTTCTAGAGCCCTCTCCAGCTTTCCTCAAGCTCTCTCCAAGTCTTTTCGAGCCCTCTCCAACTCTTTATAGAGCCCGCTCCAGCTTTCCTCAAGCTCTCTCCAAGTCTCTTTGAGCCCTCTCCAGCTCTTCTAGAGCCCACTCCAGCTCCAAGATTTGCAAACCAGTAAAGAACCTTCAATGATGAGACAGACCACAGAGAAAGTGGACATCAGATATATCAAATACTACGGGAAATACAACTTTGAAGAATTTTCTGTGAGACTGAAGAATGGAGTAAAAATGCTGAAATTTAAGCATTACCGTCACAGGAATTTGTATTGTATTACAGGAATCATTGTACTTTTTATCAAATAAATGCAGCATTTGATGAGCATTAGAGATGTCTTTCAAAAAAACAAAAAAAAACAAAATATTGATTTAGCGTTTTTATGTAAATATTTCTTCAAAGGCTCTAATGCCCCGAGGGAGGTTGAAATATCCCATCTAATTTGGTCAGTGGTGGTTCATTGGTCTTATTTAACTTTCCCTTTCTTAATAAAGTGACTAATCTTTTTTTAAGCCGGGTCAAAATACCCTGTCGCTTTTCATTTCAACTCTTAGATTTATAAGTTTTCGATTTGTGAAAGCCTTCACTAAGAATGTTGGCAGACAATCAATACCTCCATGGGAACTAAAACAGTTCTCAAAATCAAACAGGTGATTGAATTTCACAGCAATGTACCCTACCCATGAATTAATTGACACAATCAACTTTTAGGCTAAGATGTAATTTGGTTCAAATAATACCTAATTTGTTCCTGTGGCTTAACTGATGAGCAAGCTGTTAGCAATGGCAAAGTCACTTACCAATGGCAATGCTGCCAGTAGCTTTGGATCGATCATGGCCCGTATTTATCCAACATCTTAGAATTACTCACAAGAACACTGCTAAGAATTGACTTAAGAGTAAAAAAATTCTTGGCTCAAAGCTGCTCTTAAAAGTTAGTTATCAAGCATCCCAATCATACTTTAAGTAAAGTGTAGGACTAAATCTTAAGTGCTAGTCTTAGAGTGGATTTACAACACTTTGCTGTGCCACAAATGGAATTTCGGATGATGTCATAGGCATGAACCAATCACTGAATAGATGTCCTTATTTAAGAATATCCTCAGATAAATTCGCATTGAATGGTGAAATTCCTAAGAGGAGTTTACATCCAATTCACATTTGACAATAAAGAGTTTTCAAGAGAATACATTATAATATACACATTTTAAATGAAAGATAAACATGTTTTCATCCATTTAATTTTTTTTTTTTTTTAAACTGGTGTGCTGTTAAATGACCTGCCTATATATAGCCTAGATTTTTTTATATATAATCAACCACCATGGATTCCAAAAGAAAACCGACATGGCAGGAGGAAGAAGCGATCGCTACTGCTAGCTGAATTACTCGAACAGTGTTTTTTTTTTTTTTTTTTTTTTAATAAAACCCAACATTAACAAGCGCTGAAAAAGATGATGTCTGCTATGTCCAAACGATACTGTTTGATTTACTATTTGTCGTCAAGTATTTCAAACACATTCTCCCTCTATTGAAAGATTTGCGGACGTCTCTGGTCTCTTCAGCGCCATCTCAAGACCCTACTGGCAACTCCTAACCACTTGAGAGACCTCTCGAGCTGTCTTAAATAACTGGGAGAGTAAGAGTGATTCTTAGCTTTAAGAAATTTGATAACTTGCTTTTATACTTAAGTTTGAAAGTAGGAGTAACTTTCATGAATTCTCAGCACTTAAGACTAAAATAGCACTTTGAGAAGCTTGATAAATACGGGCCCTGTGCCCTGGGCCCGTATTTATCAAGCTTCTCAAAGTGCTATGGCGCTGAGGAGACAGAGACGTGCCCAAATCTTTCAATAAAAGGGAGAATGTGTTCAAAATATTTGACGACAAATAGTAAATCAAACAGTATCGTTTGGACATAGCAGACATAATCTTTTTCAGCACTGGTTAATGTTAGGTTTTATTTTAAAAAAACACACAACAACAAAAAAAAACACTGTTCGAGTAATTCACCTAGCAGTAGCGATCGCTTCTTCCTCCTGCCATGTCGGTTTTCTTTTGGAATCCATGGTGGCTGATTATATATAAAAAAATCTAGGCTATATATAGGCAGGTCAGTTAACAGCACACCAGTTTAAAAAATGTAATTAAATGGATGAAAACATGTTTATCTTTCATTTAAAATGTGTATTTTAAAATGTATTCTCTTGAAAACTCTTTATTGTCAAATGTGTATTGGATGTAAACTCCTCTTAGGAATTTCACCATTCAATGCGAATTTATCTGAGGATATTCTTAAATAAGGACATCTATTCAGTGATTGGTTCATGCCTATGACATCATCCGAAATCCTGTTTGTGGCACAGCAAAGTGTTGTAAATCCACTCTAAGACTAGCACTTAAAGGGGGGGTGAAACACTCAGTTTCAGTCAGTGTCATGTCAATCTTGAGTACCTATAGAGTAGCATTGCATCCTGTATATCTCCGAAAAGTCTTTATTTTTTTAATAATTATATAAGAAAGATGCGCTGTTCCAAGTCTTTCCGAAAAAAGCCGAGCGGGTGGGGGCGTGTCGTGTGAGCGGAGCTAAATAATGACGTGTGCGCGCTGCTGCTATTGTGTTGAGTCGAGTGCGTCGTAAAGCTGTGTCATCCCTAACAGCGGGGAAAAAACTTTATTCAAAATAAAAATATGGCTTTTAATCAGATACAGCCATACATCTATGATCCAGAATCAGACCCAGAGGCTGCAGTTGAACAGGAGCAGCAGCAAAAACGACTAGAGCAGGACGTCTCTATGTGGTACGATATACACTAACTATATAATATGCTTAGCGGCTTGTGTTATTTACATATTTATACTTGAATTATATCGTCGTATTTTTGTCTTTGAAGGTGTACATGTGGGAAGTGCAGTTGTGCACGTGTGTTTGTGTGTTTACGCGTGGTTTGTGTAGACAATTGTAACGTTAGTAAGCGGACTGGTTTTGCACCGCAGGCTAGTGTTTACATAGAAAGACACGGAATAGTAGCGCATTTGAATGAAGAAGCGCGCTTATTTAGTTCAACATATTTCCCCACTCTTTGTGTATTGTTGTTTGGAGTGCTTTTACAATACACAAACATAAAGTTACACATATAGTGGCCAGCTAAACAAATGTACACGCACTACACATCGCATGCTCCATTGATCAATTAACTATACGTGATCATGTTTGGGCTACTTGATGAGCATAGACATTTGAAGCACTCTTACTCACAGCCTGCGGTTCTAACGTTAGGACCTTTATCGTTGGGACTGCTCCATCCTTCAGCATTAGGCGATTGGAAAAGCCGGCGTCAAGCTGGGCCTTGTTTATGAAACAGTCGGCACCGAAATGCAGCGAACAGATATAAACATTCGCGCAACTCAGTTGCTGATCCGGAAAAGCAAATTACATCCACTGTTGCCTTAACGCGGGGTTTTGGGGAATCTGTGCAGGACTGTCTTGGTCTGGCAACCAAAAACGCACTTTTTTGGTGACATTGTTATGTGCACATCACCTGTCCAGCATCCTACAAGCCAGCGCTTTGATGGGCGTAGCCTGTTGCTTTCGCTCTCTCCCTCTCTCTCTCTCACGCTCTTCCGGTAGAATTGTCCGTAAGGCCCATACAAGGAAATTCCGCCCCCATTAACGTCAAAGGGGACGCATGATCTCAAAAAACTTGCCGAAACTTATGACTAACCGGAAGTAGTATTTTTGACAAAGAAATACTCCCATCAAACGTCCACCTTAACTTTTGAAACTTTGTCTATGTTTAGTATGGGATTCCAAGTCTTTAACAGTGTAAAAAGATCAGTATGCATGAAACAGCATTTCACCCACCCTTTAAGATTTAGACCTACACTTTACTTAAAGTATGATTGGGATGCTTGATAACTAACTTTTAAGCGCAGCTTTGAGCCAAGAATTGTTTTACTCTTAAGTCAATTCTTAGCAGTGTTCTTGTGAGTAATTCTAAGATGTTTGATAAATACGGGCCCAGATCAATGCATTCATGAAAATATAATGAATTTGATGTAATGCTGTATAAGGCAAGAAACTTCTGAAACAAGACATTGTAAAGCAATTCAATTCCGCTAAAAGAAAGAAAAACAATGAGAGTATACAGTGCAAAAGCTAATGTATTAGCCTTCATCTATTCTTGGAAAGTTCTCAGTTCTATTTATGAATCTGTGACAGGAACACCTTAACCATCATCCCCTCTGGGCTGGTGACCATTCATGTGTAATGTGTTTGAAGCAAGTCACTATAGAAATGAAAGTGATGAATTCTGCTTTTCATTCGCCATCCAAGCTAACATGATATCAGTACTTGTCCTAAAGTATGTCCAGTGCTGTGAGTTGGTGGATAAAGCGGGATGTTTATTTTTGCCATTTGGAATTGGCTCAATGGTGTATACATTGGGGGTCTTTTAATTGTCACCTTTAGTACGGTGGCGGAAGTTGTAATTTCCTGATTTGTCAGTTAAAACATATTTTTTGATTTGGGTTTCAGTCACACAATTGAGGGAGAAGATAGTAACTATTGCTCTCGACTCTATTTTCTTGGAGACTTTTCTTTGTCTCTTCTTCTTGGGGTTTTTCTCTTCCTCTCTACCTGAGCTTCGCCTTCCATTTTGCTTTCTCTCTACACTTTTGCTCTCTAAATCTCAGGTAAAATTATACATACATACTAAGTACAATGTGTTTTATATAAGTTTATACATCTAATTTGTAGCCAATTCAGGTGTAACCATAAACAAATCATGTTATTAAACCGTCTCAATTATAATATATGTGCTAACTAGTTTTGATTCACTATTAACCTTAACATGTGAGACTCAAGACAGATATCCTTAGCTCTAACAAGACCGGACACTATGTGGGTAACTGAGGTGAGTGCTTTTAAACATTACCTATCACCTAATCACCTTATGTATAAAAGCACTCACCTCAGTGTCTGGTCTTGTTAGAGCTAAGGATATCTGTCTTGAGTCTCGCATGTTAATGTTAATAGTGATGGTGATCAGTACTCTATTGACTGAGCGTGTGCAAGTTGGAGCCAGAAGGGATGCTGGGAAATGTAGTGCTACTGTGGCTAGGTTGGTGACAAGAGATAGTAATTGGGGCTCGAAGTGGCATGCAGTACCAACACTTTCAGACTTTATGGTAAATGGACTGAATTTATATAGCACTTTACATATTGCCTTACATTCACCCATTCATTCACTCATTAACACACTGGCGGCGGTTTCAGCCATGCAAGGCGTCATCCAGCTCATCGGGAGCAGCTGGGGTTAGGTGTCTTGCTTATCGGCACCTTGACACTTGGTCAGGTGAAACCACCAACCTTTTGGTTTGTAGCCAACCTACACGAACCACTGAGCAACTGCTTCCTCCTTCATGATGCCAAGGACCCCCGAATATGAAGAACCCTTTAACCCTTAAATGCATACCTCGGGTTGTTAGCAAGACGTCATTCACTACTCACCTCCTTGTTCATTTTTTTTCTAAAGTTAGACATCAACATTCGTATCATTCCTCAATCAATCCATTTACAACAATATAACAAGAAAAACATAATACAATTATAATTGAATGCCTGTTTTTCCACCATTTTTTTGTCAACATTGTATAGGGTCGCTAACTAACGTACACGAGTTGTGTAACGTACATATTTTTTATGCACAATAATAAATGAATCTATAATGACGAAATATAATCTGCAAAACTTGAAATGGCTTAGTGATTTAATGCAGAGCAAGAACTGAACACTTTCAAATATTAATCTCACTGTCTATTGATGATGGATGTGGTGAAGAAACTGTCAGTGATCAAAATATTGATTTTGAAGACATTGAAAATGAGTTTGGAGAATATGCGAGAGATCACGAATGTGAGCCAGATGCTAAATGTACTGGAAAATGAGCTCTGATGAGGACAGTGATGATGGAATAAAACATCTGATCAAACTGAACCCTTCCAAGCTGAACAAGATAACAAAATATGCTTTATTTTATTCGTCTGTAATTGTTAGTCTAATATCAGGAGTTTTAAATATTATCGCGACAGGTAAAATTATATCAGTGTATATAGATCTGGGTCGCTAAAGACCTGACTATGTAAGAATGTTTGGTGAAACAGTCATACATTTAAAGGTGCACTACTCAAATTTTCCGTCCACTAGAGGCCGCCTATTCAAAACAAAGGTATAGTTTGATGACGCCAAGTTTGTGCGCAGCATCTTGGGACATGTGGTCTTCACTTCACAGTCAGTGGAAAATAGGACTCTGGGAGACATCATGTTGCTGAATGCGGTTATTAACATTACTGTAGTATGACAGAACAGGGCCCAGAGTTGTGGAGCGGAATAGAGCTGGACCGATTGTTAATGAGTTTTACAACACACGCCTCGCAAGCAGCGGGACTTTTATTAAGATGGGACAAAATCATTGGGCGGCAGAGCTATTTCCACTTTTCCGGTCACGAGTATGAGGTAACGTAGCTCTGTTTATCATATTAGATATATTTAAGTGTGTTGAAAATTATGCTATGACATCTCTGTGCATTCGCTCAGCGGCTGCTATGACACTTGTTCACACTGCTAAGAGTAAATAAAACCGGAAACTGAGAGTAACGCAGATATAATCCTCAGACGTCCCAGTTCCTTGGTTAAAATATGCATTTTCTCAAAATTTACAAATAGTTGGAAACATTTGGGATATTTTAAGAACTGAACAAAATATATAATCTAGCCGCAGGAGGTCACATGCCAGTGTACCCTTTTGTGCCGGTCCCGAGCCCGGATAAATATAGAGGGTTGTGTCAGGAAGGGCATCTGACGTAATTTTTTTCCAAATTCATTATGCAAATCATGAAAAGACTTCCATACCGGATTGGTTGGGTCCCGGGTTAACAACAAGCGCTATTATTGCCGTTGACCTACAGGGCACTGGTGGAAATTGGGCTACTGTTAGTCAAAGAAGGAGAGGAGGAATGTATGTTAGAGGAGGGCAGGAGAAAGGCAGGAGTTTAGGACTGAAAGTAGGTACTTTGAGTGTTGGTACAATGACAGGTAAAGGCAGAGAACGGGTAGATATGATGCAGAGGAGGGAAGTTGACATTCTGTGCATCCAGGAGACCAGGTGGAAAGGGAGCAAGGCTAGAAGCATTGGAGCAGGGTTTAAACTGTTTTATAATGGTGTGGACAGGAAGAAAAATGGAGTTGGAGTGATCCTGAAGGAGTTTGTGAAGAATGTTTTGGAGGTAAAGAGAGTGTCAGATAGGTTGATAAGTCTGAAGCTGGATATTGAAGGTGTGATGTTGAATGTTGTTAGTGCCTATGCTCCACAAGTAGGTTGTAAGCAAGATGAGAGAGACGAGCGATTCTGGAGCGAGTTGGAGGAAAGCTGTGGTGAACACGGACTTTCAGAAGAGGCAGGAACACAGGGTGACATATAAGTGGTGGCAGGAGCTCTCAAGTGGACTATATCTTATGTAGACACTGTAACCTGATGGAAATTAGTGATTGTACACTGATAAAAACAACTTAAAAAATAAAATCTTTGTAACAATTTGCACTCAGTTTTTAGTTTTTCTAAGTAAAATTTACTGTGGTGATATCAAGTAAAACTTATTTGCCAGTATCAAGTAAAATGTACTTAACTATTAATGTAACATTTGCGAAGACATTTATATTTAACTTAGCATGTTATATTTATTAAAAGTAATTAAGTAAATTTCATTTTAAAAGGAACATAACGCTTGTGAAAATATCAGGTACATTTTATAAATCTGTAATATTTACTGTTATGAAGTAATTAAGTAGATTTTATAATGTCTGTCCATTTCACATTTTGAATTACTTAGTTGAATTAATTTATATTACTAACTATTATTATGTAAATGTTGCTTTTTTAAAGTGTTACCAAATAAATGTAATAATTTTCTCTGCATCAATTACATTTGTCACAAATCACACATAAATACAATAAAGTTGAACAGTTTATTATGTCAACATTTACAATGAACCATTAAATCAGTAATCTTCACATCAACTGATTAGTAGTTAAGGTTAATTCATTATAATTTATAATAACTGTAGAATTAACCTTGTATGGTTCAACTAAACATCAGCAGCCAACCGTGAAATAACTAACAATAAAGTGTTAGTTCGCCCAAAAATGAAACTGATGTCATTAATGACACCCGTAAGACCTCCATTTATCTTCAGACACAGTTAACGATATTTTATATTTAGTCCAAAAGTGTATCCAAGTGTATGCACACTATACTGTCCATGTCCAGAAAGGGAATAAAAACATCATCAAAGTAGTCCATATGTGACATCAGTTTGTTAGAGTCTCTTGAAGCATCGAAAATACATTTTGGTCCAAAAATAACCAAAACTACGACATTATTCAGCATTGTCTTCTCTTCCCTGTTTGTTTTCAGTCATCAAAAAAAGATTGAAACGGCTATGAATCAGTGAATCAATCAAGGATTCGGAAAGCCAATGTCACGTGAATTTTTGGATTGAAGGATTGAACACAAACAAGGAAGAGAAGACAATGCTGAATAAAGTCGTAGTTTTTGTTATGTTTGGATCAAAATGTGTTTTGGATGCTTCAAGAGATTCTAATTAACTAACTGATGTCACATATGGACTACTTTGATGATGTTTCATTCCCTTTCTGGACATGCTTATTTAGGATCAGAATTCACCTGCCATCCAAACTTTCCTTCTTTGGTGCAAACCAACTTTAGCTTTGATAAATTAATTGCTGTGAAATTTTCAGTGGATAGAAAAAAACATCTAAGACACTTTTAAATAAGGCTAACCTTAGCTAGAGGACACACACAGGCAGCCAGCACTTAATCACGGCCAGCTAACATTAAATTATTTTGAAGTTAACCAGAAGACTGGGTGACGTTTTCTACAAGAACGTGGCTAACTACATTTAATCCCCTCTATTTTTGAATAAACACCAGTCTCAACTTTATAGAAGTGTATAATGCGTCAGAACACCAGCGCTTTAGCTACCGTTATTGTGATTAAAACTCACTTTCAGTCAATTTTGAACCTTAACGTGCAATAATCAAACCATCAAAATTAAGTACATAGTTATCACAAATCTAAAATAGAAAAGTCAGAACTTACCGAGAATAAGTCAGCCATGTAAAAGCGATTATCCTAATTACATTAATAAATTGTGTAAATTTTACATAAGATAATAATTAGTTCTAACTTAAATGGGGGAGGGGGGGGGTGAAATGCATACTGAGCTTTTTACACTGTTAAAGACTTGGATTCCCATCCTAAACATAGACAAATTTTAAAAAACTAATGTTGGACGTTTGATGGAGTATTTCTGTGTCAAAAATACTCCTTCCGGTTTCTCACAAGTTTTGGAGAGTTTTTTTTTTCGAGTATGGGTCCGCTTGACGTCAACAGAGCGGAAGGTCCGTGTATGAGCCGTACGGATCTTCTCCCAGAAGGGTGTGACTCTACGTTCACTGCTGTCACTTTCACGTAACACACAAGAGAAAACGGGTAAGAGAACTCAAGTGCAAAGGAGTGTATTTATTATAAAAAAAAATAAAAATAAAAAAGCACAAAACAAAACCCATAAGGGGGCAAAACACATTAACTAGAAATAACAACACAACTAAAACATACCAGACAGGAATCACAGGGAAGACGGGAGACGTAGACATACAAGGATCCAACAACAGACTGACAAACACAAGGAGCTATAAAGGGAAGAAATCAAGAGGGGAATCAGGGAACACAGGTAGGGCCAATAACACTAATCGGATAACAAGGGGGAGGGATCTGACAATGACACGAGCACATGCTCGACATAACAAAACCCACATGTGCACACAAGACAGGACAGACATGTGACATTACCCCCTTCTTAAGGAGCGGCTACCAGATGCTCCACTAGGGACAGGGATGGGAGAAACAGACCAGGGCGGGACAGGAGGGACAGACCGGGGCGGGAAGGGAGGGATGGACCGGGGTGGGACAGGAGAGCAGGGCGCCTCAGAGGCGCAGGAAGAGCAGGGCGCCTCAGAGGAGCAGGCAGAGCAGGGTGCCTCAGCGGCGCAGGCAGGGCAGGGCGCCAGGGAAACTTCTCCGGTCCAGCAGTGTCCACCGGCACTGGGACCACTGGAATACGATCCACTGGTACTGGGACCACCGGAATACGATCAACCGGCACACGATCCACCGGCACTGGGACCACCGGAATACGATCCACCGGCATACGATCCACCAGCACTGGGACCAAAGGAATACGATCCACCGGCATTGGGACCACCGGAACACGATCCGCCGGCACTGGGAACACCGGAATATGATCCGCCGGCATCGGGACCACCGGAACACGATCCACCGGTACTGGGATCACCGGAATACGATCCACCGGTACTGGGACCACCGGAATACGATCCGCCGGCATTGGGACCACTGGTATCGGGACCACCGGAGCAGGCACGGAGGGAGCCTTCCTTCTCCTCTTCCGTCTGGAGACCACCGGAACAGGGATCACCGGAGCTATCCGGACCCTGGTCCTAGAGGGACTGGAGTCCAGCCGGTCCACAAACTCCCAGAAGTCCAGAGTCCCCATTTTCTCCACCTCTGTGGGACTGAGAGGCATGTCCAGGCAGAGGTTAAACACCTCTGCCTTCTCTGTCTCGTTAAGGTACAGGTGATGCACCTCCTTGAGGAATTGGCAGGCAAAGTCCTTTACACCCGCCCCCTGTTGACGGATGTACTTGGAGTTTACCTGCCACATCACCTGTAAATGTCTGTCCAGGTCCATGTCCACAGAGAACAAAAAAATAAACAAAACACCTCCTGCTGAGTAAACAACACGATTGTGTATAGTTAATTTATCAATGGAGCTATAGTGTGTGTTTAAATAAATTTGTTTAGCTGACCACTATAGGTGTCAGTAAAACCACCCAAACATAAACCTAGCGTTCTCACAAAGCGTGCTTCGTCATTCAAATGCGCTAACGGTTACTCAATTGTTGTTCTATGTATAATGTTATACTGGTCTGACGTGCAAAACCGTTTTGCTTGCTACTGCTAAGGTTTAGTCACATACAATAGTCCATAAACCAAATCATGTCCTCAAAAACTGCAAGTAAACACACACAAATGTTGACAGGTCACTAAATACAGTATTTAAAATACTGATGTTGTTGCTTCTCCTGTTCAATTTATTTCAGCCTCCGGATCTGATTCTAGATCATATATGTATTAGTTGAATCTGGGTAGCGTTTTCTTCTCCACGCTTGAGGACGTCACCGCTTTGTGCGCACTCGTCATTCTTTAGCTCCGCCCACACGATACGCCTCCAGCCGCTCGTTTTTTTCCGGAAAGACTCGGTAAAGCCTATATTTCTTTTATAAATATAATAAAACTAAAGACTTTTCAGAGATATGAAGGATGCAATACTACTCTATAGGTACTCAAGATTGACTTGAGATTGACTGAAACTGAGTGTTGCACCCCCCCCCCCCTTAATCTTGATTTTACAATGTATAAATTACATTAATTAATTCAATAGATTTTACAATACCACAATGTAATTTTTTTCAGTGTAAAGTAGTGGTAGGTGAGAGTGTAGCTAGACAGCATAGGATGATGTTATGTAAGATGACTCTGGTGGTGAGGAAGATGAAGAGAGTAAAGGCACAGCAGAAGACCAAGTGGTGGAAGTTGGAAAAGGAAGAGTGCTGTGTGGTTTTCAGGAAGGAGTTGAGACAAGCTTTAGGTGGTCAAGAAGGGCTTCCAGATGACTGGACTACTACAGCCAAAGTGATCAGGGAGACTGGTAGAAAGGTGCTAGGTGTGTCATCTGGAAGGAGGAAAGAAGACAAGGTGACTTGGTGGTGGAATGAGGAAGTCCAGGAGAGTATCCAGAGGAAGAGGTTAGCTAGGAAGAAGTGGGACAGTGAGAGGACGGAGGAAAGTAGACAGGAACATAGGGTGATGCAGCGTGAGGTTAAGATAGAGGTTGCAAAGGCCAAACAGAAAGCGTATGAGGACATGTATGCAAGGTTAGATAGTAAAGAAGGTGAGAGGGATGTGTATCGGTTGCCGAGGCAGAGGGATAGAGATGGAAAGGATGTGCAGCAGGTTAGAGTGATTAAAGATAGAGATGTAAATGTTTTAAAAGGTGACAGGAGGGTGAGGGAAAGATGGAAGGAGTACTTTGAGGAACTGATAAATGAGGAAAATGATAGAGAGAGAAGAGTGGTAGACGCAAATATTGTTGACCAGGAAGTAGAAAGTATTAGCAAGGGTGAAGTTAGGAGAGCTTTGAAGAGGATGAAGAGAGGAAAGGCAGTTGGTCCTGATGTCATACCAGTGGAGGTATGGAAGTGTCTAGGAGAGATGGCAGTAGAGTTTTTAACTAGGTTGTTCAACAAGGTTTTAGAGAGTGATAGGATGTCTGGGGAATGGAGGAGAAGTGTTTTGGTGCCAATCTTTAAGAACAAGGGAGATGTAGAGAGTTGTGGAAACTACAGAGGTATTAAGCTGATGAGCCATACAATGAAGTTGTGGGAAAGTTTAGTGGAGGCAAGGCTAAGGGGAGAAGTGGACATTTGTGAGCAGCAGTATGGTTTCATGCCAAGAAAGACCTCACAGATGCATTATTTGCTCTGAGAATGTTAATGGAGAAGTACAGAAAGGGTCAGAAAGAGCTGCATTGTGTCTTTGTAGATTTAGAGAAAGCATATGACAGAGTGCCGAGAGAGGAGCTGTGGTATTGTATGAGGAGGTCTGGAGTGGCAGAAAAGTATGATAGAGTGGATATGTATGAGAGCAGTAGGACAGTGGTAAGGTGTGCCGTAGGTGAGACAGAGGACTTCACGGTGAAGGTGGGACTGCATCAAGGATCGGCTCTGAGCCCCTTTTTGTTTGCGGTGGTGATGGACAGGCTGACAGATGAGGTCAGACAGGAATCTCCATGGACTATGATGCTTGCGGATGACATTGTGATCTGTAGTGAGAGCAGGGAGCAGGTGGAGGAAAGTCTAGAGAGATGGAGGTTTGCTCTGGAAAGAAGAGGAATGAAGGTGAGTTGCAGCAAGACAGAATAAATGTGTGTGAATAAGAGAGAACACCGTGGAACAGTGAGGTTATAGGGAGAAGAGGTAAAGAAGGTGCAGGATTTTAAGTACTTAGGGTCAACAGTCCAGAGCAATGGGGAGTGTAGAAAAGAGAAGACGCGTGTGCAGGCAGGTTTGAATGGGTGGAGAAAAGTGTCAGGTCTGTTGTGTGATAAAATAGTACGAGCAGTAATGAAAGGAAAGGTGTACAGGACAGTAGTGAGACCAGCGATGTTGTATGGTTTGGAGACAGTTGCTCTGATGAAAAGACAGTAGGAAGAGCTAGAGGTAGCAGAGCTAAAGATGTTGAGGTTCTCTTTGGGAGTGACAAGGATGGATAGGATCAGGAATGAGTACATCAGAGTGACAGCACATGTGAGATGTTTTGGAGACAAAGTTAGAGAGGCCAGGTCGAGATGGTTTGGAAATGTTCAGAGGATGGAGAGTGAATATATTGGTAAAAGGATGCTGAGGTTAGAGCTCCCAGGCAGGAGGTCAAGAGGAAGACCAAAGAAGTGTATGGATGTAGTGAAGGAGGACATGAAGGTAGTCGGTCTGAGAGAAGAGGATACAGATGATAGGACTAGATGGAGGCAGATGATTTGCTATGGTGACCCCTGAAGGGAAAAGCCGAAAGAAGAAAAACAAAATATATAACACTGGTCTGGGGGATTTTGGATATTTTACTGCAAAATTTCTACATAGTATACCTTCAAAGTTAATTTAAACAAATAATTTGAGGTGATATAAAGAAAGATAAAGTTTATTATTACATTATAAACAACTTTTATAAACCTAAGCTGAATTTTTATTATTTTGTATTTATTTTTTTGACAGTGCCGTGACAGACAGCACTCAGTCTTATCAGTGCTTATCAGAGTGAATGACAGAGCCAGTCAGGCAGATAAACATTTATAGCCTTAGAATAAAGGGACTTGTGTTTTTTTATGTCACTTTGAATTATATAAGGGGCATAATTGTTAGATTAATGTTATTTTTTAATGTTATTTGTTATTTTTAACATATTGTCAATCAATTACACTAATATGCGGTCTGTCCATTCTAAATTAATATGAATGATGTGACAAGTGTATTTTTTTAAATTATTAAAACTTACATATCTAGGTTATAAATATATATATTTATTCATATTTATTTAACATATACTGTACATGATGTTGATCTTTGTTTAAATAACTTTCAGGAATATTTTATCATTATAATGGCAGACTTATTTTTTTAATATTTTCCTCTGTGATTTGATATCAGGATAAGGCTGTGTATTGTGAGCAAGCAGGTGTTGAGCTTCAGGCCAGTCAGGGCTTGAAAACAGTGTGAAATTAGGCATAACCAAACTGGTTATTTCCTTCATTTCTTTAGTACTGTATCTGCCAAAGCATTGATGGACAGCTCACACTCATAAACCAATAATGTGTTGTGGGATCAGCATTTGAGCTGTGTGATTCAGCCCAGGTAAGCAGAAGAAGCTGTGCAGTTGTGTACTTTTTCATTAACTTTGATATATATCTGTCTATCATACACTCACACACGCACGCACTCACTCACGCACGCACACACACGCACACACACACTCTTCCAAATACTCTTGTTTGCCCTCACCAGATGCACAAACACAGAGAGTTTTTGAAAGTTTTATTGTTTAAGTTTGCCCATGACCTCAGGGAGAGTGAAAGAGAAGCTTCCTGTCACTCAAAAAAATAAGCAACAAGTAATAAGCAACCAAAAAAAGGGAAAGAGAGAATGCTTTACACCCCTGGCGAGTCCACCCTCCTTGGGATGAATGACCTTCTGTCCCTGTACATCACCTAGGTCATCATTCACGACCAAACAGTTCTCTGCCATTGGCTGAACTACAAACTAGTAAAGCTGTAGAGGAATGAAGACAAAGTGCTCTTAATGAAAGTGTGCAGGAATGGGATTTATTTGTCTGTGGTGTTGTAGCCTTGCAGTTAAAGACTAACTAAAAGTCTGACAGCTTAAAGCAACCAAAAGTGATCCATAAACTCATAAAATCTGTATTATTGTGCCTGTCACTACACATGTCCATGTCATTTTAAAAGATAGTTCTACCAGAAAGACTCGGGGAGAAATATATTAACAATAGTGCATTTATTAACAGCTCAGCAAGCTGATAGTGTACAGAGTCATTTTGGCGTAGGCCCCGTCCGAAGAGCATAATCCGAGGGTCTCGGATCTGCAATTCCTGCCTGAAGACGAGGGCAGGGGCGCAGCCGACCCCCCGGTAGGGTATGGACAGGGCCATCCTGGTGGTGGTGGGGAGGATGGGGGTAATCGTCACTTCAGTATCTGCAAACTCAAACATGTGTAAGTACAGAGCCTTTATACCGTGAGCATGAGAATATCATTGGATTAGAGTGAAGGCATTAAGTGACGTAGTAATTGAGTCTTCCCAGCAGAACTTATGCTAGAGCTTTCATTTCTGCCAAAACTTTTAATAAACACACCAAGCCAGACATGACAAGCCAGACCCACATCAAGATGTTTGGTCTGGAAACTCACCATAGACAGGACTCAATCCGAGGGGCTGGATAAACGGTTGTCTTTCAGACTCCCTCTGCACGCGATAGGATAGCGCTACACCAACCAGAGCAACGAAGGTGAAACAGAGCTTGTTGATAGATTAAACATTTGCCGTATCCGGTCAGCAAAACTCCGAACACATCTTCCCTTTTTAAGAATGACTTCAGTGCAGTTCTTTGTTCTTTTCTCAGAGAAAAGCTTAACTCCAAGTCTTCCAGAGTCGCGGTCAAAGCTGATTCGAAAGACCGCCATTCGCCAGTTGCTGTGTTTACTAGAAGCACGCAAACGCAACTCGGCCGTCATCATTATGGCCCCACCCACCGACTCTATACACGATGTGATTGGGCCGGCAAGAGTTAGGCGAATACAGCTCAGAAGGGTGTTGAGAGTTGCTAGACGACACTCGCGGGCAGATTAAATTTGCTGCCGCTAGGGTGCGTCTAGATTTCTAGGCTAGCAGTGTTCCACTAAAGAAAGAAAATCATGATTATGAATGACAATTTATCATGTACTTAATTTGTGTCATTAAAATGCGTAATTAAGTTAATTAGCATCTGTCATGAGACCAATAAAGAATTTATAGGGAACAAGTTCAGGTTGTTAAAGTCATTGGTGGTTGTTTTAGGGAGGTTTTTCTTCATGTGTGCCATGTTGTGAGACAGTCTTCCATATTCCTCTTTACGGTCAAAGTCCAGGTCATTGTGAAGACTTCATTGCTTTATACATTGTATCTGAGTTCGATGAGCTCCCTCAGTCTTTATCATACTCCAACTGTATATTTCAGCCATGCTGGTTTATTTTGCTGCCGTTTGTGCCGGGACAGAAACTCTATACCAGGAGAATTAAGCTAAAATGTTGCATATTTTTTTAGCCTTTCTTCATTCATTTCTGTACTCAATGTTTATTTGAGCTAGAAAATATTTTATCCACATAAAAGACACATATATGTCTATATGAGTTCCCTTTATAGACACCTCATGTCCAGAATTGTATTAAAAGAACAGTCACACAGTTTGAGTGTTGATTTATTTTGATTCTCAGCTGCATATCTAGGACATGTTCCATAAATGAAGATCTGAATGCTTGTTCCAGCATGTTCCCTGCAGCTCACGACCTCAACTCATCCATATTTAGCCACACATCTGGAACTGTGTTGAAGGGCTAGGGGTGGAAGATATTGAAATGCAAGACACAAGTTCAAATTTGTGGGAGAGCGGATGAGATCAGAGTCAAACGAGGGCACAAGAGCGAATGCGGTGTATTGATTATGACTGACTTACTGTCACATGTCTGTTAAATCCATCACGAAGATTTTTACTGAGGTAGACACTAAAAATGAAGTTTTACATGAGTTTTATACTAAAAATGAAAACAATGTCATAATTTACTTACCTTCAAGCCTGATAAAACCTGTATCAATTTCTTTTCTTTCTTCTGCTGAACACACATACACACACAAAATATATTTTGAAGAATGTCGGTAACCAAAATTTCATAGGGCCCATTGACTTCCATGGTATGGAAAAAACAAAATAATACAAACCGTATTTTCTATCCCACTACACTACACTACAATGAAAAAGTGAATATCCATCACAAAAACACAAACTGTTCTCATGAACAACTCAATAGAACACGAGCCAACAGTCCAACTAACAAATATTACAATTATGACAAGATTAGAGTTATAGCGATCACAAAAACACAAACCGTTCTCATGACAACTCGAAAGTACAAATGCACGATATTCCAGATAACAACATATTTCAATTATGACAAGATTAGTTATAGCGATCACAAAACACGAACAGTTCTCATGAACAACTCGATAGTACACAATTTGCTAGTCCAACTAACGACATATTACAATTATGACTGGATAAGGGTTATATAGATAATGAAAAGAGCAAACAAACATACAGTATATTAGGAGTATAGTATCTTACTTGTGGGACACATTTTGTGAGCTGATACTTAAAACAGACAGTGAGAAGATTTAGACGCTCCATACGGTGTGCTAATGAACGGGTCTTTATCATTGCTGAAGTGAGACACAATACGATCGCAAATGGACTAACAAGTGAACATGACACACGAGCATATTCAAGCAAAAGCCCGCATATATTAGTTCACGGCTTATTATGTTCGTCCTGTGTAACTTGTGTGTTTTGAATAATGACGTGCACAGAGCGAGAGTGGGCGCTCCTCTCACCATCATTAGTAGACACGCCCCTTACCTGCTGATTGGCTACAAGTTTGTTATTGAACTCGGCCTGAGTCCGTTTTATAAAACAGTTTTGAAATAACACTTACCCCACCTTTAATCAGGGTCTTTCTCTGTACACGTCTTTCCGTTTTCCTCTCTTTCATAATTCCCCACCCCCACCCACCCATAAACTCATCTTGTCCCTTCCTCGCTATTATTGTGTTCATTATATGGATCTGGTAAAGCACAGCTCTAATTTCACAGCTGAGGGGACCAAATTACAGAAGATCCTGTCATTAGTTCAATACAATAAGTGAATCGTGTCTCTTCCACTGTGTGTTTTGCGTTGGACATTTAACAACAAGATTCAGGAGTCCCATGTTTCCTGGATATACATTTCCATTTCAAACAAACTAAAATATTTAACAATCTTAATTTTAAATTATTACAAAATATTGACCTGTTTCCTGTACTCTTTTGCCAATCATCAAACTTAGTATGCATTAACAAAAATACATTTCAAGGAGATCCACCAAATTTAAAGAGTAACTAACTCCGCCTAACTCCGCCCACTGGCAATATTTGAAAAATGCTGAAAAAGTGGGCAGAGCCCAGCGGAGACAGAGGGGACGAGACGAGGGCGGGGCTGAGCGGGGGGCGTGCACCTGAGACCCGCAGTGACGGATTAATTGACAGCTGTCAGACTCGCAAAGATGGATAGTGACTGGAGTGACGACAGTAGCTTTGCACCAGAGCGGTCATCTAAAGTAGATGACTTTTCTCCACCACCCTTACCTGAAGTAGAGGAGGGTGAAATGTCTTTAGACACAGAGCCTTATCAATCGAGTCGCTGGCTCAAACTACGTTAACTCCCGAGGCCGACGATGCTTTCATTCATTCATTCGTTCATTCTAGCGAAGCAGCAGCATAAGACAGAATGAGACCACTAACTAATCTATGAACATTGAACAGCCATATCCTTATACTGAATGCCACTAAAAAAGCTCAGGACCAATAAGTTCAAACCTAATAGCCTATTACAACAGATTTCCTAAAATAAATGTTAGACTAAGTTATATATACTCCAGCATGTCAAGGTATTGTTGTTCATTACCACGGCAACCATTTGCGTGTCAGGGTTTGTCTGAAAGCGTCTGAAGTATGAAAATGATCTGTAAACATAAGCAATATATATCAAACACAGCAAATATATCAAACACAGCAAATATATCAAAAGAAAAGCTTAACATGTGCTTACAACTGCATTATTTATCTGTATTTTCTTCATTAGGATGTTGAAAGCAAGTGACAAGAGTTTCATTCATAATGTTTCTACTTCATGTAATACGAGCGCTCATACTGGGCTGAAGCCGTTCTCATGTGATAACGGGAAAACATTTCTAAGGGCGTGGTGAGCTCGTGCCAGGGGCGTGGTAGTGAGCCATTGGAAATAACATCCAAAAGGGGATCTTTTGGTGGAACTTAACTGTAGCCTTTTTTTTTTTGTCACAGTTAAAAAATATTCAGGAAACCATTGCCATTTTCTCTCCTTGATTCTTAGTGTTTGCCACTTTATTTATTATTTGTAATCAGTTTTGTTATTTGTGTCTCTATTTGTTATGTTCTAGCAGTCTGGTGAATTGTTGATGCGGTGCATGTGCCTTTCTCACTTTGACCTGAGAGACAATTTACAGCTGCCTGATTGGATGTTGGTTCCATGTTTCTCAATGTATATATTTTTATTGCAAACCGACAGGCAATCAAATCAGTCTCCCTGCTGTGTTGTCCTTCCTTTACAAGCCTGAACAGAGACCAGCAGAAGGACAGGCGGACGGATGGACGGACAGGCACATAAATACGCTCTGATTTTTGCGAGGCAAGGTAAGCAGGTTCATTTATAAAAGAGAGAACACAAAACAAACCGCAAAGCACTCAAGGGTTCCTGAAAGCAAAGGCCAGGCATGTCAATCAGGTAGTTCTTACCCAACGCATGCAACATTTATCAGAAAATATAAGATTTAACCCAGTGAAGTGTGGATTCATATCTTCGTTTTTGTCGTGCTGTTGTTGATGTTGTTTTTCAATCTATTTTACATAATGGTCTTGCTCTTGCTAGAGGAGGGAAAAAAAATCAGAAGACATGAATGACAAAAACACTTTTAGGGGCAGAAATTGAGAATTTTCAGCTGATTTGCACACTCAGAAAAGCATTTGTATTCAGCTGGAAAAGACATCTTGACTCGTCATAAATATTAAACACACTCAATTGGTGAATGCTGATAGATTCTCCCGCTCATCATTACCTGTATTGCATAAACCTCTCTCAGCCAAAACAATTTGAATTATAAGTATGATGAGGCCGAATAGACCATCTAATTGGACTACTTTGGAGCCAAATCCAGCTCTTAACGTTGGATTCCGAGAGTCTCTGCATAAATGAAGGATAAGCTCTGGACACAGACCCTTATCTACTTAATTCTGAAGGATAACCTGAAATTATAATTCTTCCGACTCAGGGGCCAGTAAGTTCAGCGAGCGAGACTGTTTGTGATGGTGTGAGAGGGAGAGCTGCTGTGCAGAACTGTTTTAATCTCACGGCTCCTTGGACAAAGGTAGAGAGGTCAGCACAATGAGTGTTTTAACCTAGGCGCGCTCTGTGCACACTACAATGTCAGACAGGGAAATAGATTGTGAAAGGGCAAAGAGGTGTAAAGAGTTAGGATCAGTTGGTTCTGCTGAGCTGAGGTCAGGTTATGCTGGAATAAATGCAGTTTGTTACTTTAAAACAGGATTTCAATGGATTGGGTAAAGTACATTTAACTAATACACTATGAACGGTGTATAGTTTTCAAAGTGCTGGTAAAATGTCATGTCTAAAGTTTTGAAGTTACAAATTATGGGTTCCACTAAAAACGATTTATCACTCACTGTGACGCAGAAACCAAGGGAGACAAATATACTGCAAAAGTAGGGAAAAAACCTAATGTACAGAAAGTAAAATGTATTTTCCCTTTCAAATGGAAACTCACACTCTGTCCTAGGACTATCTGATGTATAAATAGGGCAGCAGTAGTACACATCATCCTCTTTCTTGTCATCAGGATCCATTTGTTTGTGACGTTTCGAAGACACGAAAGCTGACAGCAAAAGCTTTCAGGAAGTGTGTATATCCATGTCAATGCTATTTGACACCTGATGATACACACAATCTGTGCGTGATATGCTTGGGCGAGGAGCATGCTCCCTCAGCTGAGGCAAGGAGGAAACTGAGATTGCGGGGTTCTCAGATGGAGGTAGCCGAGAAATTTGAGAGAGGTTTGGCTTTTTCTCATTCTTTGGTAGCTGACGAGGGTGAGCTGCTGGATCAGGATGTGTTTTAACTCAAGTCCTTACTGACACTGTTTTCAGTGAGTGCACTCCTGGCTTCAAGCCAGTGCTGTAGTCAAGTCCAAATTTGTCAAGTCCAAGATCAGGACTAGTCAAGGCTGAGTCAAGACCGAGTCCAAAAAGGTTTGAGTCCAAGTCAAGTCCAACTGAGAAAAAGAATCATCTTCAAGACCACTTAACTTAACTATTGATAATTTATGTGATGCCAGAGACAGCATATCTATTCTAAGATAATCATTATTTGTAGTGATCAAAAATCATGTGCAGAGTAACACTGTAGGATCAATTGAAGTGTTCGGTTGCAACATTTTTTTGACATTTAGATTTTATTATTGGAAATCACTGTTTAGATGTACCTTAATCTATGTGTGAATTGCTGCCATTAATAAGATTTAAAAATGTACATTTTAAGCCTCCTACAAAATGTATTTTTTCACAAAACGCGATATCTGCCAGCCCAGTTTCTTTACAAAGTGCGATAAAAAAACGTTCAGGATGCTGCGCGAGTTCAGGTTGTCACGCTAGGAGAGAGTCACCGCCGATGAAGTGCTCCTAGTTTGCTCAGTGATAATAGCAAAACAAAAAAACATATTTTTAAAAAGAGGATTCAATAGGCTAACTAAAAAAGGTTTACCACTTAATTGTTTATAATGTAGGCGAGCGGCCAGTCACGTATAGGCTATGTCACTGATCAACAGCTGTCTGTCAGTCAGAGAATCAAAGCTTCAGAGTCAGTCAAGCTAACGTTATGGATTTCGATGACGGATTGGAGCCGGTCAGGAAGACATCTAAAAAAAATCATCAAACGGAGAAGACCAAACGGGCAAGCTAAACAAAAAAAATAAACAAAGATTTATTTTGGTCATCGTTCGACTGCGAGTAACGTTGGTCTGTGTCGCACACACACACACACACACACACACACACACACACATTCACTAGCTTTTCTTAATGGTATTACATTAGAATAATATAGCCTATGGTGGATATATAGCGTTTTGCAAAAAAACAAAAAAATTGTCATGTTATGTTCTGGCCAAAACTAACTCGGAATCTTATTATTATTAATCAATCTTTGTAAAGGCCTACTATTCCATATATTTATGATGTATTGTTTTTTTAACCAATTTAAGATGTTTGACAATGTTAAGATAAATATGTTGCATTTTGGCATGGTTTTTGACTTATTTATGAACTATTTATGGACATAAAATTAAATAAAAAATATCCTGGATTTGAAGAATATTGTGTCCCTGGCCTACAAGTAATAGTTTAATGTACAAACAATTGTGAATGAACTTGACTGTTGATGTCTTAAATAATAATGTCAAATAACCAACATTTCTCAAAAAGGATATATCTAGTTTTGCAACGAAACTCTTCAAATTATGCCAGTTTATTTACTAAAGGTATAGCAATTTCACTAGTCAGATAACACTGAAGTGCAACTTCACATTTTAGTTTTTTTTTTTTATTATAGTGTGACAATCACATTCTGGGCCAGTGGAAAATGTAACAAATAACAACCAACCCATGAGTCACAAAAAAAAAAAAAGACATATTCCCATTCTTGAACTTGTTACTTGTCCAAGAATCCATAGTAAAAGTAACAAAAATAATACAAAAAAATAAGCATTTTCAACAGCCCTCCCAAACAAGGTGAAGAAGAAAACAAAGCATATTTTGCTGGACTCCATCAAGATCAACTAGAACATTTGTCGAGACCAATGACCAGAGGCAGACAGTAGTGAAGTAATTTTGTTTTTTAAGTATATATACTTTATCTGTGTTCTTCTTTGGAAAACTTTTACTTCACAACATTCCAAAACATAATATTGTACTTTTTACTGCACTATGTTTCATATTGAATATTATGTTTTACTTAATTACTTAAAAATGTAGTGATGTATACTTTCACTCAAGTAAAAGTAGTTAAACAAGTAAGAAAGTACTATATGTTTAATATAATTACAAGTTAAAGTTAAAACATAAACATAAAACTTGTATTTTTGAAATGTAGTGCAGTAAAAAGTATGGCATTATATATTATGCTTTGGAATTTAGTGAAGTAAAAGTTTTCCAAATAAAAACACTGATAAAATATATACTTGAAAACTGTACTTGAGTAGAAAGTAAACATACTCCACTACTGTCCACCTCTGCCAATGACTAAGGGTGTACTCACTAGGCATGGTTGCCTCGTACCGAGCCCTCGTTTATTCCAGGGGTTTTCACTTGGTTGCACTTCACGTATCAGAAGATTATTACGGAGGCCGCAGACTTCAATGTTAAACTAATACAAATGTTCATCAATAACGTGAGAACCAGGACTGTTATAAACCTAAATATACATGAATTAACTTATGAAGCATTTATTTATGTATAATTTATTAAAAACAAAACAAACAAACAAAGTTTATGTATGATATTCCATCATTTAAGCAAAGTCAACAGTGATTAAAAGGTTTGGTTTCATATCTTTGAAATTTATGACTTGTCTACAGTATTCTTTGGCTATGGTTAGATGCTTATAAAATTTTCACTAATAGCCACAAATTTTGACTTGTTATTGCCTAGACGTCTTTTAAATGCACAATTGCTTCCTGGGTAACCATTTATATTCATGAAACGAAGTTGATGTACATTGCCATACATTGTCAATGTAGGGTGCAAACGCAAACAGCTTGTTGTTTATTTGTGCATTAAATTAAAGAAATAAAATGGGCTGTGTGTATTTGTGTTTTGTGAGCGTACAAAATTATCTATAATATATTTGAGTATTTTGTTGCATACATTTGTGAATTGGAGAGCGAAAAACTGTTAAATCCATTAAAGCAAAAATCAATGATTGGAGCACAGACAGTCATTTTATTCTCTACACCTCACCACGGTGTTCTATAACTTTATTTATTTTATTTTATTTTATTTTATTTTATTTTCTAAAATAGCGGTAAGAACTGACCTGTGTAGAAATGAGGGGTTTCATACTTAAAGGGAAATAATAAAAATGGCCAAATGACAAAGCAGCCTGAAAAGAAAGTGAGTCAAGCCACATAAGACTGTTAAAACATTAACAACCCCCTGGAATCAAAGTCACCTTAGTAAAAGTGTTCTAGTCTGGCTTGGCTACATCAGGGGAATGCATAAACACGAAGGAGGACAGAGAGAGACTGAGCATTTATTACAAAAATAAATCATTTTAACACTTAGGCCACCCACTGCCTGAGACTGTGGGTAATGAGTCCTAAGCCGTGAGTGAGAAAGAGAGAGCGATCCAGCAGCTAATTCTCTATTTAAAGCTGAGGCTTGGAGCCGTGTAAAGTGGTGCTCTAATGAATGTGGATTGTAAAGGAGGTTTGTCTCAGTCCAGACCAGAGTGAAAATGCTAGTTGGCTTGGTTGTATGACCATCAAAAGCACTGAAAACTGGTCGAAAAACAACTATTGTTACAGGTGAGTGCATGGGTATGGGTGACTACACATACAAGAACCGGTTACATGTTCACCATAAACCCATCCATCCATCCATCCATCCATCCATCCATCATATGTTCACGATAATTACAAATAGAATATAAATTTCAAACATGACCACTCTGAATAGTTTTAGCATGTTAATGAATATGGGGATGTTAATGACACAAATGTGTATAATGACATAGGTATGACATATGTATTACAAGGAGAGGGTGAAATATGAGGACATTAGCCATTTCCCCACTTTTCAAAATGCTTATAAAAAAAAAAGGATGAGTTTTTTTAGAAAGTAAAAATGCAGATGTTTCCTGTGATGGGTAGGTTTAGGGGCAGGGGCAGTGTAAGGGGATAGAAAATACGGTTTGTAGGGTATAAAAACCATTACGCCTGTGGAATGTCCCCGTATGTCACAAAAACGAACGTGTGTGCGTGTGTATGTGTATCTGTCTGTCTGTGTGTTTTCATGCTTTTCTATCCTGATGTGGGCTTAAACTAGCCTGACAAACCAGACCCACATCAAGATGTTTGGTCTGGGAACTCACCATTGACAGGGCTCAATCCAGGGGGGCGGGATAAACGGTTGTCTTTCAAACTCCCTCTGCAGGCAATTGGATAGCGCTTCAACCAACCAGAGCAATGTGAAGTGGAGCTAGTTGATAGATTAAACTTTCGCTGTATTTGGTCGGCAAAACTCAGAGCATTGTAGAGCTGAGGGACGTTGTCTCTACTACGGTGCGGCGGGGCATTTCCTCAATCGTCATGTCCACTAAAAGATCAAGCCCCGACAGTAGCCTCCTCTTTTGCCGGGAAGAGTGGAATGGTCAGACTGGTCACAGGAGTGTCAAGCGTTTGAGGACTCCAGTGCAAGGCAAATGAAACCAATAATGAGATAACAAGGGGCGCGATCTAGACAAAAGACAGGAGCACATGTCTAAAATACCAAAATACCAAAAGTGCTACACGAGACAGGACAGGCATATGACAAGAAAAGCTTAACTCCAAGTCTTCCAGAGTTGCGGCCAAAGCCGAATCGAAAGACCGCCATTCTCCAGCTTCTTTGTTTACAAGTAGCACACAACTCTGCTGTCGTTATGTTAAGCCAGTAAGCAAGTAAGGGGATATTATATAGTTTTTTCAGTATAAAAATCATTATGTCTGGAGAGTCCCCACAAAGATAGCAATCCAGGTGTGTGTGTGTGTGTGTGTGTGTGTGTGTGTGTGTGTGTGTGTGTGTGTGTGTGTGTGTGTGTGTGTGTGTGTGTGTGTGTGTGTGTGTGTGTGTGTGTGTGTGTGTATGTGTGTGTGTGTGTGTGTGTGTGTGTGTGTGTGTGTAAGAATATAAATTTCACATAAATTTACACATACAATTCTAATTTATTTTGTATTTATTCATTTTATTATTTAGCTATGCCTCATATTACTGTATAGAATGATTGGTTTTCATAATCCAGTTGATTGTAATTATTATTAAATAATGTTTTTTCTGCCATTTAGTTTTTTTATTTTGACTTTTGTCACAGTGTACAATGCTAGCATGCTTACTGCTAATGTGCAAGTTACATTATTGAAATTTCATCCAAAATGTAATTGATAAATTTCTGTTGTTAAAACGAACAGTCTGCATTTCTGTTCTAGCGACTGTAATTCTCTGCCGTTCAGACACAAGATGATATCTTAGGATAACTGAGACCTTCACTGAATCTTTGGAAATTAGCTTAAAAGCCTCAGAGAGACACGGCCCGGTTTCTCTGTGCGCCCATAACCAAACGTACATTTCTGCTTAGCTCAGAGCTCATGCAGTTCTCCGTGAGAGTGGCGTACACACGAGGGAATAGTAGATGGCTTGTGTAGCTGACAGTTTCTCGAAGGAAGCCTTTGAAGTTTCTCATTTGTATGTCACAGAGTACAGCGCTCAATTGTTTCTAGTTTTGGGAATGCCTTCTCCTCCTCCTGACTTTAGAAATCGTTTCTGATTTCCAGCATAAAATATTTAAAAGGGTCGACAAGATTTACTTTTTTGTTCTCGTACATTACCAGGCCTGCTGAACATTTTCATCTTCACTGTCTTGTTAACGTCAACTTCTTATACTTTCTGTGAAGTTGCTTGTTTTTTTTTTTGGTTTTATGATTTCCATAGACTGTGCTTTCATAAGTGATTTTGTTAAAAAGAAAGTCATCCTTACTGATTACATTTGTGTAAGAATTGTTTATTTTCATTGTTATTTAAAATATGATATATTATGGTACATTTTTAAGGAATATGACACTTGGAGATGTGTTACAGTGATTTTAATGTATTTTCAATGTATTTTTTATTTTTTTATTTTAACTTTTTTGCTTTATTGAACCACCAGAACTACACCTAAAATGTGTTGTGAACCATGTTTGATGAATTAAACAAACCAACCTCCAGGTCATGATCTGTTACCTTGTCTCTGATAGTGATCACATTTGAGGACATCTACATTTGCATAATGACAATTTTGGATTGCTGTTTGTATATTTATTTACTTCATATTTGCAAATATGAACCTTGTTAATGCATGCCCATGGCTTAATTTCATTTCAGCTTGACTTCTCAAGGTTTCCATCCCTGTCATATCCTTTCCCCTTTATTGTGCTACAGAGATGCATTTTTATCATAAAAAAAAAAAAAAAAAAAAAAAAAAAAAAAAACTTTACACTGTCACCTAGCAACCGAAAACATTCAGATGCAGAGCAAAAGTGGTTTACATCTCAAAGTGAAGACAGGTGGAAGTGATCACACACGTTCACGCTTCAGGACACATGATATAAGGATGTTTATTGAAAAGAGTTACAGGGTTGATTCTGAATTTAAGAATTAACTCCTATTTACATAAAACCGTTTTCAAGTAAAAAATGAAATTTGTATGCATTTTGGCCATTCGTTTACATGAAAACAGCGTTTTGGGGGGCCTTTAAACACACACGAAACATGGTTTTCAAACTCTTCTTTAAACAACATTGTTATTGTTAATCAGGGGTGATTATTTATGAACTGTATTTTTTGTAATATTTTTTATAAAGGAAGATGTATATAATAGCATAGGGAGCCATAGCATGGAATTATGATGTATTTATGTATTGTAAATATGTATTTTTTACCATTAATAATATTGATTATTGTTTGTATGTATATATTGTTTATTGTTAGTATGTATGGTTTATTGTTTGTACTTACTCCACATTAACTGGACATGTACTGTTTTTCCACATTTCTAAAAATGTAAATTACTCTAACTTTTTATTTTTAAGATTGATACAAAAAAAAAAATGTATCTAATTAGAATTGGGAAGCTTTTGTTTCTATCTTCAAGTAAAAAAAAAAAAAAAAAAAAAAAAAGTAATTTAATATTAAGAGTCCAAATTTAAAAAAAAATGCTATTATTCAAAATGTGAAAATATGGACTTATGGTTCTTCGTCTCAAGCCCTCATAATGAACTAATCAAACAACAGATTAGACTAAAAACACAAAAGATCAGACAAATAACATGCCATATTTGGTTTGAGAAAGGGTCTGTTTGTGATTGTGTTTTCGACTTCAGTGAAATTTAGCTACATTATTACACCATTAGATGGTAGCAGAGATTGTCTTTATGAGTGAGAAGCTTTTCTATTGAAATCGAAATAAACAAGGATGTTGTTTTAAATTTAAACAGCTCCTTTTAGACACAACGTACAAGTGCATTCACTAGTGAAATTCACTCCAAAATGACACCAAATAACCAAATATAAGGAGTCCATATACTTTTGTTACTGTACAGCCGAATCAAATTTGGTTGCATTATCTTCCGGTTAACACTGTGAAGATGCTTTGAAACTATTGGACTTGTTAAAAGCACTATATAAATAAATGTGATTTGATTTGACTCGATTTGATTTGATAATACAACTAAGCACCCAAGAAAATAACATTACATAAAAAACATTACAGAATTCACAGTGTATAGTATGTGTACAGAGCGTAAAATAAGTAGTAAAGGCCGCTTCGGCAGCTCTCGATGGGGGCTGCCTGTAGCGAGCCGGTATTCTCTTTCCCCGTGCGGAAGCCCACGCTGTGGCTTCTTCTCCCAGGGTGGAGAACCAGATACTTCAGCAATCCGATTCTGAGGAATTTGATGTGCTCAGCACAGAGGTAATGAAGTGAATGAGGCTTGATCTTGCGTTGCCAAGGCAGCCCATAGATTACGTGTCTGCAATAAGAGTGAAAACAAGCAATTGGTGTACATGTGATACTGTTTGGTGCGAGACATGCAGTCAGCTCCTAAAGGTGCTGGCCGTGTTCATTAAGAAATATCTTTGGGTGTTTCAGCCTTGTGTCTGTGGACTTGCAGAGGCAGCGTGTGGATGACTACTCGATGTAAATAAATATTAAAACAGTATCGACTGCTGATTATGACTGCATTTAATTCTGAGGAATTAAAATGGAATATTATCTGACTTTGAGAATTTAGAAATGTTTATTCAGCCTATCATTCAGACCATGTTCACTTGATGGGTGATTATGGTGGCATTTAATTCTGCGGAATTAAATAGGATATTATCTTACTTTGATGAGTTGAGATATTATGAACCTATATCATCCAAATTGTGTTCACGTGTCTATATATTCATCTTAAAGGGATTTGCAGTGACAGCCTGAAGTCGAGTTGTTCCCTTAGATGAGGCCACTGCTGGCCAGCCCCCCTCTCCTGGGGAACGATTGTGGTCGCTTCCTCCATGGAGTTTTCTGTTAATCGATGCTGCGTTCTGCCGTCTATGATGCTCGGGCCGCATCGATTTACAGTGAACGCATGCTGCTCCAGCCGCCTTTAGAAGGACCTGCAGCTGGGCTGCGAACGAGTTCACACATCGAAAATCCTCCCCGACTAAGCTCTGCCGGGTGGCTGCTTCAGAAGGGTCGGGCAGGAGGCTCGGTGGCTACCAGAGACCAGCCATGAGAGGCTGACCACTCCCTGAGAGGCTGGTTCCCCTAGTAGAATATCTTGGTGCATGGTTATGCCTCCCGAATATTTCTGCATGGACCCTGCATACTATAGGCAAGGGGTACAGACTGCAGTTTAGTGGTTCATCGGTGTGGTTTGGACTGTGCTGTGCCCAGCCCAGCGGCAGGTTTTGGAACAGGAAGTCTGCTCTCTGTTGGTAAGAAAGCCAGAAAGTGTATCCCTCTGCCTGTCAGGGAGTCCGGCTTTACGGCCGTTACCTCATTGTTTCCAAAAAGGATGTGGGGGGATTGTTTCCCATAATAGATCTGAGGTACTTGAAATATTCTCTGAGGAGATTCGGGTTCAAGATGCTTACTTTCTCATCATGAGTCAGACCCAGTTCGAGAACTGGTTTATCATGATAGATCTATGTATATTTCCACATCTCCATTCTTCCTCCCATAGGAAGTTCCTGAGGTTCGCTTTTAGGGGTGAAGCGTATCAATATCAGGTTCTTCCCTTTGGACTATTTCTTTCTCCTTGCAGGTGTTTGAAGAGCATGGATGCAGCACTTGCTCCAGTTAGACGCCAGGGCATTTGTGCTCAATTAAATCAACGACTGACTCATTCTGGCCAAGTCGAGTGAGATGGCGGTTCGGCATCGAGATGTCATTCTGGCCCATATAAAGTGATTGACACCTGAATTTAATGATTTGGATGGGTGTCCCAATACTTTTGGCAGTATAGTGCCTATGTTTTAGCTCACGAATACATATGCACAGAAGCTCTGTGAGATACAGCGGCTACCAACAGCAGGTTTCCAATTCAACAATGACTGAAATAAGCATGAGAGAGGAGCAGACAGGGAAGCAATGGAAGATGTGAAGTCATTATGTTCTCTCAAGTCCACCATGTGTCTGAATGTCTTTTTCAATCAGCCCTCCTGCCTCATAAAATATCACCACCTCTAGGGAGTACTTCAAGGGGGAAAAAAAGAGTTGAAAGGAAAGAGAAACAGAGACATGGAACTACATCTGTTTCTCTCAAGTAATGTTCTATGTTGTTCAAAAGGTGACTCACAATAAGTTGCAAGCATATGTTTTTGTAGGTGCTCGAGTTCATTGGAGGTGAAGGAAGTAGGGATGGTGTGGAATTTTGTGCCACTTGTCACCAAGTTTTACTTTAATATCATTAAGATACTATTATATAAGGAAGCCCAAAATGGCCATGGATTACTTTCAGGTTTTTTTTCTTTTCTATCTGGTTTTCTTGTGATCACAACTTATTTTCTTGTGATCTTGTGATTAATTTAAGGCGGAGTGCCTTCAGAAGATTTGCAGATTATTCTGTGACTATTGTAAAAATAGTTTAGAGCTGTTTGGATTCAACCCACTTTATCCTCATTTGTTTGAAATAAAATGACATTACATAACTTGTTTGTTATTGTATTATCATGTAGGATACACTGTGACATCATGTGCGTTCCTTCCAGCCATGCTATTTCATTAATGGTGGGGTGAAATGCTGTTTCATGCATACTGAGCTTTTTACACTGTTAAAGACTTGCATTCCCATCCTAAACATGGACAAAGTTTAAAACACTAAGTTGGACGTTTGATGGAGTATTTCTGAAATATTCAAAAATACTCCTTCCGGTTTCTCACAACTTTCGTAGAGTTTTTTCCGAGTGTGGGTCCGCTTGACGTCAACAGAGCGGAAGGTCCTTGTATGGGCCATACGGGCTCTTCTCCTGGAAGGGCACGGGCACGCGTGACTAGAGCGAAAGAGCAAATGCACGTCCATAAACACTAATCTCAAGGTAAAGATCCACTCGTCCGTGCAACACTTCTGTCGCGTCGCGCTCCACTTTACTCATATGGGTGACGGCAAGCGACTTCAACGCTTCAGCACAGCATTCCAGGAAGGCAGCGCTGCATTTTAACCGATTTGAACACAGAAATGACGGGAAGCGTCACAACATCACAGTTCGGTCGTGTCGCAATAGTGGATCTCCACGGTCACTGCTGTAAGGACTTCACAAAATCAACAAGAAGTGTGTTTTTGACGGAGCGGTCCTAGTGATAAAGGTTCACGGTGCTTTGGAAGCAGGCAGTGAGTAAAACTGCTTCAAATGTTTAACTTATGTTGTTGGCTATCGTCGCGTAAGTAAACATCAGTAAACGACACGATCGTGTATAACATTAGTTAATTTATCAATGGAGCATGCGATGTAAGGTATGTGTTTAAATACATTTGTTTAGCTGACCAATATAGGTGTCAATTTGTTTATGTTAAAACCATCCAAACATAAACCTAGGCTAGGGGATGTTCTCACAAAGCGTGCTTCTTTATTCAAATGCGCTAACGTTACTCCATTGATTTTTTTATACACTATCTAACGTGCAAAACCGTTTTGCTTGCTACTGCTAAGGTTTAGTCGCATACAATAGTCCATAAACCAAATCATGTCTTCATAAACCACGAGTAAACAAACGCAAATGTTGACAAACCACTAAATACAGTGCATACCACAGAGACGGAGGTCCTGCTGTTGCTGTTTCTCCTGTTCAATTTATTTCATCCTCCAGATCTGATTCTGGATATGTATTAGTTTAATCTGATTGATAGCCATGGTTTATTTAGGGTAGCATTTTCTTTTCCACGCATGACAATGTCAACTTTCAGAAGCTCTTGTGCAGTAGCTCCGCGCTCGTCATTCTTTAGCTCTGCCCACACGATACGCCTTCAGCCGCTCGTTTTTTTTTACGGAAAGACTCTGTACAGACTATCTTTCTTTTATAAATTTAATAAAACAAGACTTTTCGGAGATATGAAGGATGCAATACTACTCTATAGGTACTCAAGATTGATGTGAGATTGACTGAAACTGTGCCCCCCCCCCCCCCCCCCCCCAAAAAAAAAAGAAGAAAAAAAAAGAGGGGGCAACACTCCAGATTTCTAAAATTGTTGATATAGATTAAATACAATCTTGGAATACTGTTTGAGAAGAGTGTTTATGTAAATGTGTGAGGTTTGCTATGAAGAAATGTACAAAATAAAATTTTAGTTACACAGTATCACTGTATTAAAGGCTGCTACACATCTTTACGTAGGCTATAAATCATATTTCATATAGGCTACATTGAGTGAAACAGTGTGGTAAACAAACAGTTACTTAGAATGGTGATTAAAGATGATAATAGGTGCAAACAGAAAACAGTGACATAAAAATTAGTTAAACAATAAGTTTAGTATCTCACTGAACACTATTGCAGTAGAACGTAATGATAATACAGATGCACTTTCAAGCAAATTAATCACATTCAACCATTTAACATGAGTTAAATTAATTACTTAATGCACACAATATTGCACAAATTATGCTGATCACGGAAGGTCTTCAATGCGTGTATGAACTGTCTAACACAGTAAGGTGGATAGACTATATGGCACCCCATTAGTTATTTGCTTCTATACTGCCACCTGTTGGCATAGTTGTGTAACTTAATGAAGATAAAGTCATGATCACGAGAAAACAACTTGAGTTATCTCGAGATCACAAGAAAATTAAGTTGTGATCATGAGAAAACAAGACAGAAAAAATATTATCCATGGCCATTTCGGGCTTAGGTAGAGATATATTTTATTAAAAATCTCTGTTACTTTATATTTACACTTTCATTTTAAATTTTAGTTAAAGCTTAGTATTTTGGAGGATTTTTCCCCTCATATAGTTTTTGTTTATTTATCACATTTGTTATTAACATTTGTCACATGCTCAACAGGCTTGTCCACAATTCAGAATTGAATTGAGAATGACTCCTAAATTCCAATTCATTTCTTAAATTTGAATTGATGTCAAAAACAGGATATAGAATTACAATTTGAATTTGAATTAGAAGTTCAATTGATTAGAAGTTAATTGAAATTCAAGAAAAATTCTAAGAAATTCATATGCATGTCCATCTTGCCATAGCAGCTTCCTCTGCACCTGTCGAGAGAATGTTTAGTGTTGCAGGAAAAATCTTCAGACCAGAACGGTGCAGACTCAATAATGATAAAACATTTGAGGAGCGATTGAGAATTAGATGCATCAGTGTTGCTCAGTGAGTTTTGCATTGGAATTAACGATAACTGGATTTACAATAACTTTGTGTAATTTTATTACTTTGAAATGAAAATAACATTGGAACATAACTAATTAAACAACAATGAGGGGTTCATTTATTAAAATTTATCATTATCTGTATTTTAGAACAAAATGTATGATGGGTTGAGGAGTGACACTGTAAAAAATAAATCATGGGTCTTGTAATTTTCACACACACAAAAAAATAAAAGTAAAAATAAGGTGATAATTAAAAAATGGCGTGTATTTTTTTCTTAAGAACATTGTGGTTCAGTGCGGTAAAGAAATAAAACCGAGAGATACACTTTACAATTTTTTTTAAGGAAATGTAAGCAATTTTGAGGCTTGAAATGAGTAACTGAGATAAAATCAAGGAAGAGAAGATTACTTGTTTATTTTAAAAGAATTAGCTCAATTGTGCAGATTTATTTAGAAACACCATTGTTAGCTCCCAGCATGCTTTGCATATGACTGTTTATTTATTTATTTATTTATTTATTTATTTATTTATTTATTTATTTATTTATTTATTTATTTATTTATTTATTTATTTATTTATTTATTTATTTATTTATTTATTTATTTATTTCAAAATCAACTTAAATTGAAAAAGCACATTCCACTAATAATATTTAATTCATCATAAAAACTACTGAAATATTATGTAATATTGTTACCATAATCCTTTTAAAGTAGATACTGTGTAATATTTTTACAGTGTAGATTAGTGATGCAAAGTCTGATTCATTTCCACAAACCGGTTCTTCTCGGATAGTTCAGCTCAATGAACTAGTTCAAAAAGCCGATTCATAGGTTTCTGACATCATCATGCAATCATGTCACTATACATTCTTTTATGCTTTTCATGCATTCTTTTATGCCTCAGACTTGCGTCGTCAACACAATCACCCTCGCCTCGGTAATCCTTACTTCGACAGATGCTGGAACCGCCTCAATCGGTTCTTTTTCAGTTGGACGTGCTACTTTGGCTTTTGGCTCTTGCATCATCAACACAGAACTAAAGTTTAATTAAGTTTGATTAGTGAACCGGCTTGACCGGTTACTTCCTGAGAAAAGAACAATTCGTTCAAGAACCTAACATCACTAGTGTAGATGCGTGTAATGAAATTGTGTTACTAAATAAAATTACTAAATTAATGTAATTGTTGTATTACTGAGGTAAAATGTGTAATTCAATTAGTTACCAATCATATTAAAAGGACATTGCTTTGCATTGATAAAGAAATCCAAATCACTTTTATAATGGGTCATATAGCTATAACAGTAAGCAATTACATTTCCAAAGTAACCTTCCTAACACGGAATGTATGTGGGATTCAACTCATTCTTTCTATTGTGTGACTCTGGAATTTCTTTGAATTGTCATGAATTTAATTCTACTTCCTGTCATTCAAATTCAACTTCCTGTGGGGCGGAGTCAATTCAAATTCCAATTCATGAATTAAATGGAGGCCAATTCTGAAATCCTGAATTTTGCACAAGCCTGATGCTCAATCTCTTTGCTTGTGTTTGATTTGTTCCATTGTTCTGTTTCCCCGCCACTCCTTGTTTCCATGGTCACCGTCATTATGGGTTCATTTAGTTCAGCTGTGTCTGTTTAATTATCTTGTTTGTGTTCACTATTTAAGTTCCTCTTGTTCACTCAGTCTTTGTCTAGCCACTGTTATGTAAGCATATATTTTCCTGCCTTTCTGTTTGTTCCTGAGCACCATTATTAAATTGTGTTTGTATTTTGATCTTCTGAGTCTTCAGCCTATTCCTTGTTCGTCTTACTGTTACAAAATCATGTTTAACATTCTAATGAAAATGAGGCTGAGCTGTATTTTCTATTTGTCATCATCTGAACGCATTACATGAAACTCCAACACTAGAAGAATAGCTTGCCTTCCATTGAAGCTGCTAACTGACGTGGGTCATCAGCCAATCAAATTTTGATGTGTAGTTATAGAACGGCCCAGAGGCCCAGCGATGTGTCGGCGCTTCCCTCCGCTGATGTCTTTAGCCGTTTGAACATTTCGCGAGTTGTGATTGATCTATGTGAAATGGACTATGGCCGCTGTGGATGACGCGCTGCATGCGAATAATCGATCCTGATGTCAAGCTGGTAATGTTAACTAACAAGCTATGTTTTTTTCTGTTTATTTTAATGTCCTTGTTGGTCCGTGTTTTTGTTTGTTTAAGAGTATTTGTGCCAGTGAGCTGATTTTGATTCATTTGGCCATTTGCCTTAACGGTGACACGTGAGTGCAATGGAGAGAGAGACAAGGTGTCCTGGATGGTGTCAGGATTGATTTCGAGCCTTCGAAAAGCTCTTATTGGCTCTGTGTCCCGAAAACGATTTGAATTTATGCCTGTCGGTAATAAAGTTCCTTCTTCGTGAGGTTCTACTCGCTGTTATGCTTGTAGAACACAGAGGAAACACGTCATGTTACTCATCTTGTCCTTTTGCTGGTTTTGAGATAACGCAGATAAAGGGGGAGAGATGTTGTCTTTGGAGCATCCTTGATTGGTTTTATGGTCGGTTCAGGTTTCAGATAGGGGGTCTCTGGAATGGTTTGTTGTGTCGACTCACTGCTGGAACATACATATTCCTACAGATAATTGAAATTAGATGGATAACTTAACTGTTTTCACCAGAGCGGCTATACAGTCAACTCAAATTATGTTGCATTTTCTTTGGGTTAACACTGTGAAGCTGCTTTGAAACAATTGGACTTGTAAAAAATGCTATATAAATAAAGGTTATTTGATACTGAAAACAATCAAATGTTAGTGTCATTGTCACCTAATTGTGGATCAGGTGAAGAAGCTGTAAGCGATCAAAATATTGATTTTGAAGATTATGAAAGTTATAGTTTTGAGAATGTTTGAGATGACGAATATGAGTCAGATGCTGAATGTACTGGGAAATGTACAAAATGAAAATGATGTGCATTTAATTCATGAATTTAAATGAATGTAAATGAAATGAGCTCTGATGAGTATAAAATGGTATAATCATACTCATGAGTGATAATGGTATAAAACATCTGCTCAAACTTAATCCTTCCAAGCTCCAAAAGGTAACAAAATAGCCTTTATTTTATTCTTCTGTATTGGTACTCTAATCTCTAATTTCAGGAGAGTTTCATATTATCACGACAGGTAGATGTCAAAAATAGATCCATACAGATATAGATCCGGGTCACTAAAGACCCGAAAATATAAAGAATAATTGGCAAAACAGTCACAGTCATTTTGTGCATTTAAGTCATGAAAATTTAGTTTTAGTTAACTATAATATCTAGGGTTGCTACCTTGAGTTTGCCAAAATAAGGGCCATATAAGGAATGACCCTTAGATAGATAGATAGATAGATAGATAGATAGATAGATAGATAGATAGATAGATGATAGATAGATAGATAGATAGATAGATAGATAGATAGATAGATAGATAGATAGATAGATAGATAGATAGATAGATAGATAGATAGATAGATAGATAGATAGATAGATAGATAGATAGATACACTGTAAAACCCAACAAGTTACGGTAACTCAAACCATTTGAGGAAACCGATTGCTTCAAACCAATTAAGTTTTAAAACCATTAAGTATGAGTACTGAAAACTCATATACATTGAGTTAAATTAACTCATATTTTAGTGTTGTTTAAGTGTTAAAACTTATATTTTAGTGTTGTGTTGATCAATTATTAAGAGTAAACTGAACTTAAAGATTTTAAGTTAATTTTATTAATTCAGTTTGAATTCAGTTAACAAATCTAACTAAGTCTTAACAACTACATGGTTACTTAAATGGTTTTAGGAAACAGATTGCGGCAAATGGTTTAAGTTCATCAAACTCAAAGTGATTAAGTTACATAAGACTAAGCACAAGCTAACATTGGTACAAAATGAAGACAGAACAGGAGGGTATTTTTAAGTAATTTATTGAAATATAACATTTACATCATAAATACAGTATGCCATATGTTCACAAATATAACTAGACATAAAAATATTAGACTTTTTCACCAAATAAAACAGCACAAACATGTTTAAAAAAAGTCATAACATTTAAATAACAAAACATATAAAATAAAAAAAATTATGTAAAAAGGTACGTTTCCTCAAAAAGCAAAAGCACTGTATGATCTTTAATGTACTCTAAGTGTATTGCACTGACCGAAGACTTGGCAGACATCACCACCTCATCTTTAAAGACAATCAAAGCATCCAGTGGGTTTAAAGGTAACGTTCCCTCTTCCTCCTCGACAGTAAGGATGGTGACTGTTGGCTTCTGCACCTGGTCAAGCTCCTTTTTCTATATGCATTGGAAAAAAAGTTTGTATGTCACCACACATAAAAATAACCCTTGTCAGGGCAGACACCATATTTCAATTTTCATAAATAAAAAAAACGTTGTTATAAGGAACGGATTATTGTTGATTTAATTGGGCGTGTGCTTATTTAAAACCCTGTAGTTCAATTTTGTAAAGATGTTAAGTTGTTTGTCAGCAAGGTTTAATTGGGGGAAAAACATTTTCAGGGGTGTATCAGCCGAATGTTCTAGACCTTGAATTGAATGACGAATTGAATTGAATTGAATTCAAGCGATAATGCACACATTGCAAAACATTTGTTTTTCATGTCAGTATGTCATAAATAGAAAGAGGCAACAGTTTACTGTCAAAGATTTGTCGCTCACATCACGCCGCATCCAGTGTAGACAACATAACGGACTATAAGGGGCTCTTTTGTCCTGTCGCGCTGCTCACATCCGGTGTAGAAAGGTGAAACAAGACAGATTTGATTAACAAATTTTAAATGGATAATGGCAAGACATCCTTAGTGTAAATTACGTTCTTCTTTCAGATTAATATAATCAGAGCGGTATTAATAAATGTCCTGGTTAATCCAAGCATTATAATGGCAGTAAATGGCTGTCCAAAATTTGAAGCCAAAAAAGTGCATCTATTCATTATAAAAGTAATCCACATGACTCTGGAGGGTTAATAAAGTACTTCCGAAGTGAATCGATGGGTTTATATAAGAAAAATATCCATATTTAACTCGTTATAAAATAAGAAAATAACTAGTTTCCGGCGCAACAATGACGTCGGATATAGCGTAAAAAAGCATAACAGCCACGGCGTTGACGGCGGACGCAGCGTAAAAAACATAAATTATGTGACGATGATGTCGGGCGTTGCACAAGCGTTTTGAATCACGAGAGGATATTTTTCTTACACAAACCCATCGATTTAATTCAGAAGGCCTTTATTATTCCCCCGGAGCCGTGTGGAGCACTTTTAAAATGGATGGATGCACTTTTTTGGGCTACAAATTTTGGGCTGCCATTCACTGCCATTATAAAGCTTGGACGAGCCAGGACACGTATTAATATAACTCTGATTGTATTCGTCTGAAAGAAGAATGTCATTTACACCAAGGATGACTTGAGGGGGGGAGTAAATCAGGGTGAACGATTCCTTTAAGCTTGAGCTGAGATTGGTTTATTATGTGTCAAATAAGCTTTTGCTGTGCTCAATGTATATGCTAATGAAAGCCTAAATTAAACGTTTTGAAGACTAGATTTTCAATGGACAGATTAATAAAATTCTTATGTGTTTGGAACAATATGAGGGTTGGTAATTTATGAATCATGACTGAATTTGTATTGGCAAGTGGACTATACATTTAAGACAACTTGAATGATCAACTATCAGTCACTGTAACCACACCATGCATTTATGCTGGTGGCAGCTGAAAGGTTAACATGTTGCTAAATAAATGTAATGTAGTTTTGACATGTGTCCTACCTTGTGTCTTGAAAACATCTCCTGACTCTTCCTTTTAAATAGTAACAGACCTGCCAGGATCGTAGTTTTTTTTATGATTCATTCCAAGACTTCTTTCAACCACTGCAAATCTAGCATTGCCAATTACCTTACACCTTTACAAACCCAAGGCAACTTCAGGATAACTGCCAGTGAAAATATAACACACGAAATGTTTCTGTTTATATTAGGAAAGCCGACTACAACAACAACTTTCAAGACTTGACCAGTATTCTCCTGAAGCAATACAACATGACTTTGAATGATAGACAGACTGGACTTTGGACTTTAAGCCTTTTAAAAAAATCATATTGCTTCAGAAGACTTACAAGTTGTGCTAAAATACATTTATGGTCATAATTACGTTTGCAAAAATAGCAATTCATTCAAAAATTAAAATTGAAGAACAAACTTATATTTGTATGAACATTATGTAACTGTTCATAACGTTATCATTTGCATTTTGCACAGTAACGTTACAAAATTCCATTGATTTGTTCAATGTTAATTCTAACTTACTTACTCATAGAATTGTAGCCACGTTGCTGCCATTGCACCTTCGTCTTTGCTCTGAAAAGATTTAAAAGCATGGCAACAATGTGTTAGTGTGAGTTTCAAATGAGAAAACGTCATGAGAAACAAATAACAGTTTAAAATTTTATCTAACGTTAGCAAAACAGGATCTAAAATGCTCCTCAAGTCACTTTGTTCACCCCGGAGCTTCAGCTGCTTTAGTCAAATTAACTAGCATCATATATGATAGAGGAAACTCGAATTCGATTAACAATACATTTAAAACGGTTGTAATATAAGGAATGCGTGAGTTTGCATTAACGTTACCTTTTGCTTTAACGTAAGTTAGTTAACGTCACTGTGGCACGAGACGAGAGACATGGAAAGATGGCCAACTGTCTCAAAAGCCAGCGTTTATCTGTCCGACTGTGAGAAAGCACAAACATATATTTTTTAATTCCCCGCTGACAAACTGCAGTGTAAAACAGCATAATTAACTCCAAACGTGTACATTACCGTTGATAACTGGTGCAATAGCGCATTTGCTCCTAATGTTAGATTGTTTGCTGGCTAAACTTTACACACAACATTACTGAGCTGGTTAATCTTCGGATAAACATAAAAGAGGTACGAAAATAACACTGAAAACGTTCAAACATGAGCGAAATATGAATAAATAAGTTTGAAACGCTTACCTTTTGTTTTTCTTGACTGTAGCGCGAGCCGTCCTGCTGTGACTGGACTGAAGGAGGGAAAATGGTGCGGTTTTTGTTACCTCGGAAACTCACTGGGATGATACTTTGACATGACTAAATGTAATGACTTTAAAAGAGCTTAATGTAAGACTGTAGGCTTAATATGAGGTAGATTAATGTATATACTGTTGTTTATTTATTTATTTTATCAGCTTTTAGTTATTTAATTGGCCATAGATGTAAAATACTAGATTAAATAAATATCTGTAACTTAAACCATTAGAGTTAAACAGTTTTAGTAACTTATTTAGATTGAGGTTTGCTTACAATAATACATTTTTGAGTTAACATCACACATATTTGTTAAGTTGAATTAACTTTTTTGGTAACATTAAGTAAAATGAACTTATTTCATTTAGTGAATTTCACTGTTAGGTTTTACAGTGTAGATAGATAGATAGATAGATAGATAGATAGATAGATAGATAGATAGATAGATAGATAGATAGATAGATAGATAGATAGATAGATAGATAGATAGATAGATAGATAGATAGATAGATAGATAGATAGATAGATAGACTCATTCACAAAGGAAGGAAAGTAAGAATGTATCTTCCTATGTGTTTAGAACAACTTAAGGGTGAGTTAATGAATTATTTTTTTATTTATTTTTTATTTCATAAACTTTATGACTTAATATTTTATTATGCATTCTTAACATAGCCTAGCTGAATAATACATTAATAATAGCATTAATTAGGCTATAATATATTAAATAACCTGTCTAAAGTCTACAAAATATTATAATTATGTCTGCCAAGCTCGGATAATGTATGGGATATTATTATTAATATATTATCCATAAAAAATTTTAAAAACACGATAGGCCTATACCTTTAGAAGCACGGGTGTGTCTGTCACTGCATGCCGCTTTAAGTCAGACAGTCTGAGCAACTGAAATGCTTTGCAAAGTGTGCAGTTGGCCTGAAGTTCGTCATGGGCTATCTGGAGATCCTCTTGCGTTCAAAAGGTGGACGAGAGCTGGACATGTTTTTAAGAAACTGTGCAAGTTTACAGTGCCTCAAGTCTCTATGGTTACTATGGCAGCAAAGCCTAAAACGCAATCACACGCAAATGAGCTTCTGTACTGCTTATTGTGAAATTGATTTCTTTATATATGCTGTAAGTATTCTCCACACTGCAAAATCCTTATGTGTTTATAGAACTATGAGTGGACCTATGTAAAATATGAGAAAAATCATGCACCGTATTGCTTTGATATGGGACGTGATTCCATATTTCATGGGACGGGTGGCAACCCTAATAATACCCCTGGTGCTCCGCACAAATGCAAATAATGCTGCCCCATTGGACAAACTCCATTTGTGTTTGAAGCAACACAAGGGTGAGAATATTTGTTTTACATTTGAGCTGTACTTTTTTGTCTTCCAATTTTGTTTCATTGGGTAGCAAGCATGTTCGGGATTGTCTCGTTTGCTGTTATCCTCTATCTCTGCGAGTACAGGAAGACATTTCATTGCATGCTAACCACACTTTTATCCAGAGCAAATGGGCTTGTTTAGACTCACAGGTCAGGTTTCCTTGCTCCAGGGCCCAAAACATAAAGGAAGCCCTGCGGTAGTAATCCTTTGCAGCTCTGTATCCAATTTCCTCTATGGGAGAGAGTTTGGGCAGAGGAGGTTGAAGAAAGGAGGAGGAGAGCGAAGGAGTCAGGGGAGATGTCCCATCCTATTAGACGTTTCACACCAAAGAAGGGGATAAGATCCCAGAGTTTAATAATTGATCTGTAGCGATTAAATATGAATGCTGTCGGCCGCTCTTCACCACACAAGGGAATTGCTAATAGGGGATCTGAAGAGGCTCAGGGAGGCTAGTCCAGGACCTTTGTCCGTGTGGAGATAAAAGTTGAGGTCAAATTCCGTGGAGACGGCTTCATGTATGACATTAACCACAAAACAACACATATCAATGGTAAACATACAGTTTTCCCGCATCTTCTGCATATTTGAACCCTCTCCAGCAGTGACTGTATGATTTTGGGATCTGTCTTTCCCCACTGAGGACAATAAAGGGACTCAAACACAACTATTAAAACAGGTTCAAACATTCACTGGTGTGGCAAATGGAACCAGATGCATTGAGAGCTTTTTTTTAAATAAATAAAAAAATATGTTTTTCTCACTTTCATGTTTAAAAAAAGTTAATTAAACCATGATTTGCAGAATTCTGATTAAGTGTTAATTATTATAAGAGTAATACAGAGACATTTTTGCAGGGGCCTCGCAAGCTATTTACCGTTCCTCTTCCGTTGAAAATGTTTAAACCCACGGCAACTATAATCTTTAATACAGCAGCATTATCAGTGTTTGCTTTCATAGGGTGTATGCTCTTCCGCATGCAATTGTAATTTCAGCACATGCTCATTTCTCTGGGAGTAAATTGCGCTGTTTTTCTAAGAACGATGGCTGATTTAAAGCGTGGATTGTTTCGAATTTCACCTCAATAACAATATCTCTGCTGCTGTGTTCCATGGTAGAGTCATATAATGGACCTTTTATAGGTAATGTGATGTATATGATGTGTGGTTATGCGCCGCTGGTATACTAATCTCATTTGGCATATGAATATGTGTTTCTGCGCGACAGAGAGAGTTATGCGTAATTACATGTGTTCCCTATGGCAAGAATCTTCACGCACCACAGTGTCCTCTGCAAATGTGATTGGAATTTTGCTTCAGGCACTTATTATTATAACTCAGACTCACAATGTTTACAAAATGTTTTTGTTTTGAATTCCGTGGAGAATGCAGAGGGGTCTGTGCCGGGAATACAGATCCACTTTAACTAATGTGACAGGAATTCATTGATTTTTGCTGGGTTTTAATAATGGCTGATCAACTGCGGCCTTATAGCCACTGGTTCCTGGAATATCCAGTAATTCCTAGCTAGCATTATTATTATGAAATAGTAATGATGACAGCAGTGCTGCATGGTGTTTATGGCTGGCAAGCCATTTAAATCTAAGCCAGTGTGCATGATGTATTATGTCTGTGATCGATGTCTTTATGCTACATTGGTTGCATTTGAAGCTTGCATTATCGTTCAAGCTGCCGGTTTGAATTTATGTCAGATTGTCCAGGAAATATGACACCTAAGCGTGCAAAAGGGTCATGGAAACGTTAGTGCAAACCAAAAGTCTGAATGGATTTAATGTTCGTTATTTCTATTGCAGTAGACCTCCATTCACCGAAAACAGGTGTTGGTGAGGTCACTGGTGTTAAGTCCCACAATTGAGCACAGCTTTGTTAGTTCTTAGCACACCAATCCAAGACAATGCAACTTGAACAAAAATACAAGAAGACAAGAAAAGCTAATGATTTGAGCGTGTTTGAAAAGAGAGACTGTTGCAAGACTTCTTGGTGTTAAATTATATTATTGCCAGTCGAATAGCCACCCACTACTATGTCTTGCATCCGTACAGAGCTCTACAATGGAACTGATTTCTGTCTGAAAGGTTATCTTATGTCTGGCTCTAGCAGAGAACAATTGTCTGTAAAATAGAGCTGGCATAAGAGTCAACTTGTCGTTTTCTGTGAGTTTGTCAATCAAAGTAATAGTTTGATGCACAAATGCAAAAACTCCCAGGCTAAAATGGCAAACATCTGCAATGCTAGCCTATTTCTTTTATTCTAAAAGCATAACACTTTTTATTTAAATAACTTTTTATTATAAATTCTAAATAAATTTTCATTAGACCAGTAATTCCCAAAATCCATCTGACCTCTAACAATTAGAAACAAACCTCTTAGCTTATTCTAATCAGCCTAAAAAAAATTGCAAATTTGCCAATTAGTCGGTAGACCAAAATTATTTCCATAATTATCCTGTAAACAATGCTGTTCTCTAACAGAGGACTAAAAGCTTCCAATGTTGTTCAGGTCGTTTTTGCATTTCCAGTAGAGTGCATTTGAACAGTATTGTGTCTCACAAGCCTTTACAGTGGCAGATTCTTAGACATCCAGAGATGCCTACATAACTCCACTTGTTAACACCAGTACTGTTATGCCTGCTATTGGTTTATCCTACATAATACTCCTTAAATTCCTCTCCAAAATGTAGTTTCCTTTAAATATCCTGAAAGGAGCTGAGTCACAACTTAACTCATTACTAAAAACTCATAACATTCTCTAGCTTGACGTGGTCATACTCAATTCTAGTCAGAATATGAGTCTGCAACTCCTTTTTTAATGTCTAAACTCCTTCAGTTTAAACAAAATTTAAACTGAATGAACTCTAGAAGCTCCATTCATATTAATTAGGTGAACTGAATATATTCAGTTTTCGTAATTTGCTGAAAGTTTTATTGGTCCTATAGTTTAAAAAATGTTTTTTTTTTCATGCAGCAACTAAGCAAAATTATATGATACATTATTTATTGTGCTGCCAGGGTTGTTATTGTTAAAGCTACACTGTGCAACTTTTTTAATTTATTCTTAGCTAAAAACACTTAGTTCTTTCAAAAATACATGTGCTCATTAATGTATATTTACTTCTATCAAGTAATAATGTATTCTCGTAAGTTTATAATTTGCCATTGAAAATACATACGAGTGAGGGGTTCGAATGCTGGTCGCCATGTTGCCCCTCCATCTTGAAAGTACTGTAGCCAAAGAGGGACATACCCGTAAATTCAAGCTTCGCCTTTTTGCGTTTTAACACTCGATGGCACCGTGTCGAATGTGAAAAGAGGGATTGCCATGTTAATCTTGGACTAAATCGGCCACCGTAGGAGTTAAAACAAAATCAGAATTGAGAGGAACCGAAACTAATATTCATTGGATGGTCATATTCCCTTTCACCGCTAGATGGGGGAAAATATCACACAGTGTAGCTTTAACTATACTGAAACCATAAAAACATGTTCGTTACTTGAATCAAAATAACACTGCCAAGTGAAAAATTATAATCAGATTTGAGCGAGTTTGACAAGGACCAAATTGTAGATGTCTGGATCAGAGCACCTCCAAAACTGCAGCTCTTGTAGGGTATTTCTGGTCTGCAGTTGTCAGTATCTATCAAAAGTGGTCCAAAGAAGAAACATTGGTGAACCGGAGACAGGGTCATGGGCGGCCAAGGCTCATTGATGCACGTGGGGAGCGAAGGCTGGCCTGTGTGGTCCGATCAAACAGATGACCTACTGTAGCTCAAATTGATCAAGAAGTTAATGCTGGTTTTGATAGAAAGGTGTCAGAACACACAGTGTATTGCAGTTTGTTGCGTATGGGGCTGTGTAGCCACAGACTAGTCAGAGTTCCCATGCTGACCCCTGCCCACCGCCATAAGTGCTGTATTTTATTTCAGTAAGCTGTCAAGGCAACATTTTCATTAAGTTTAACTTGAAGTACTAAAATATCAACAAAAAAGGCTAATAAATAACAATGCTAGACTATATATACTACACTCAAAAAAAATGATTTGTCAAATTTACTTTAAAAATATGTGGTAAGTGGTTGCACACTAGCTTGACGTGGTCATACTCAATTCTTGTCAGAATATGAGTCTGAAACTGCTCTATTGCGCTGTGATTATGAGGCATGTTTCAACCGAACCAGGAAAGACCTCAATTGGATAGACCTACAACCAATCAGAGCAACGAAGCAACGCAGTGTCAAATGTCAAGGGAGTTCAACTTCACTGCGTTGCCAAGTCCGCGTTTTTTACGCAGTTGTTTTCTATGTCCGCGGGTTAAAGCGACTATTATGTGATATATAGACCCAATTGCCAAAATAACACACATTTTACTCCCCAAACGCCATTTTTTCCCCGGAGAACCCCCCGAGAAGCTGTTGTTTAGGGCTAGTAGTTGGTGGGTTTTTAACCCTGTCGCACGCGAGCTGAAATCAGGCTGGAATAAACGATCTTTGCTGGTGTTGTAAAAAAAAAAAAAAAAATTAATGATACACAGAGTTACTTACCCAACATGATCATTTCTGAGAGAAATTGTGAAGGTGAATGCAGATACAAACAAGCTCTCTGTTTAGGATTTGAAGAAAATATAATCCAAGACCCTTTGATGACGTGCATGATTACGTTACTGTTGATCATCTGTCCGTCATCGTCTAAAGCCCGCCCTGATGATTTCATTGGTCCGAACAGTTTCTGTTCAGGGATAATTACTCTATGGAGCAAGGTCAGACCAAACTGCCCGACATAAAAAAAATTGGATGGGGCTAAGTTCGGCTGGCATCCAGGCTAGTTACACACAACTATATTGAGACATTTTTACAAATAACATATTTAGTTATATGAACAAAAAATGCAAGTAAAACTGGCACAATTTCTTTGAGTAAATACAAACCATTTGATTTTTTTAAGTTTATTATGTAAGGTGAACACTGTTATCAATTTAATTTGCCTTTAAAAAATTTAAATAACAAGCAAATTTTTACAAATAAAATGCAAAATTACCTTGATGCAAAATTAACTTGTTTCATTAACTTAGATAAAAATATTGAATTGAGAGCAGGAATTCCATCCAATGAATTTGTATAGTGCCCTCCGCCTAAACACAGGCACCACTCTTCTGCATAATGCTAACCACAAAATTACAGAAACTCCTCAATGTCCAACATAACTGAACATTAAACACGAACATAAACTAATAACATCTTTCCCTTTACTGAAAAACATATAAAATAATACTTTAATACATACATTTTCTCTCTTAGCGAAGTCCCTTGCAAAGCATGCTGGGAACTACAGATCCACTGCCCAGTTAGTTATGTCAGCACAAATATGTCATGTAGTTTTAGCGCAAATTAATTAAGTAATCATCAGTTTTAAATATATTAGGCTGATTGAACACATTTTGACACAACTTAATTTAATTAGGTAAAGTAAACATAATTTAAATGTGTCTTATCTATGAAAGGCCTAAATCTAAACAAAATAAATATTTGAACTTTAAAATTAAAGTGAAAACAGAAATTGTAAAATTGTTGAACAACAAATATAATAGTATATTGATAATATAACATTTGAATGATTTTAATAAAATCCATTACATTGCACAGAACAATATCAGTTGTTAATAAAATGATACTAAGTTAATGTTTTAAACTGACAGCTTGTATTATATTAATTTAAGTATTAGGATGAATTGTATAGAAGCGGCATTAATACAATGGCCAGTCTACTTTAAACCACTGTAGGTGTTGTGGACCTTCAAGCTAAAATAACAAGTCTCAGTCCACATGACAGTCCTTCGAAATCACATTATGTCTAATGGGAGGGTCAGTTTAATGTCAGTGAACATATAAAGCGCTCAAATCAGGGGAAGGAACTGAGTTATTCCATGTTTAAATGAATGATCCTGTCATGCACGGCCAATTGCACTTGTGGATTTCAATTATCACTTAACATGTTTCTTGATTGCATGATTGATATGACAGCTGCAAGGTGCAAAGTCACCTCAGGTCAGGTTCACTCTGATGGGGCCTTAGCAACTGGAAAATCTTTGGGGGGGTTTTTTCGCTATCCAAGACACATTTAGCCCTCTCACACAAAGCAAATCATCTGTGGTGCCGCGGCACGTCTCTTGTTGATTTATGAGCACATCCCAGACCTCTTTAATGTCACAGTAATGTGTCTTTTCGCTTCACAGCTCCTTTATACTCAACACAGCCACTATCAACCCTTCATGACATTTCCTGAGTCTCTAACTGACTGCATGCTGCTCCTCACATGCTTATGCTCACAAACACGCACGTCCATAGCAAATTATCACTCGTATTTGATGAAGAGTGCAAAAGTGTTGATGACATTTACAAATGTCATATGGTGATATCTTTAAAGTGACAAAAAAATTATAATAAATAGATGTGTCACATTCGCGCAATTCAAGTTTTCAAATAGACACTCTTTTAACCCTTTTTAACTGAGTTATTTGTCAGTAAATCCGTCGACCTAACAGCTCAAATTGTCTATTCCTCATAACCAAAAAATCGAATCATACACTCAGTCAAACGGAAATTAGTGTAATGTATGAAGAAGACCTCCGATTGAACTCTTTTTCATATGTAAATTTAACTCTAGTCATCATTCTTTTTCAGCACATTACACTCCCATGAGCATCTATCATAATCATTTGACATTCATTTTCATTGGCTGCATGCTCATGCAAGTGCATTTGTGTAGGCATGTGTGCATTTGGGATCAGTGGCATTTCTAAAGTTTCTTTGAAAATGTGTCAATTAAGTTTTGTTTATTTATAATAATAATTATTAAATATCACATTTAAATATTATTGGTTAATAAATAAGTTCGCTTAAATATGATTAAGTATTACCACATAATTTGGATACTTCCTCTTCCTTATCAAAGAAAATATCCCCATATGGTGTGATTGATTGTTCCATTGATCGATTGATTGATTGATTGATTGTTCCCCTGACTGGTCGATTAATTGTTGTATTTATTGATTGTCCCATTGATTGGTTGATTAATTGTTGTATTGATTGATTGTCCTATCGATTGATTGATTGTTCCATTGATTGGATGATTGATTGTTCCATTGATTGGTTGATTAATTGTTGCATTCATTGATTGTTCCATCGATTGATTGATTGTCCCGTCGATTGACTGATTGTCCCATTGATTGGTTGATTGATTGTTCCATTGATTGGTTGATTAATTGTTGCATTGATTGATTGTTCCATCGATTGATTGATTGTCCCGTCGATTGACTGATTGTCCCATTGATTGGTTGATTGATTGTTCCATTGATTGGTTGATTAATTGTTGCATTGATTGATTGTTCCATTGATTGGTTGATTGATTGTCCCATCAATTGATTAATTGTTCCATTGATTGATTGTCCTATTGATTGATTGATTGTTCGTTCCATTGATTGGTTGATTGTTCCATTGACTGGTTGATTGATTGCTCCATTGATTGATTGATAAATAATTGCATTGGTTGATTATTTCATTGATTTGTTTGTTAGTTGTTGCATTGATTGATTGTTCCATTGATTGGTTGATTGATTGTTCCATTGATTGGTTGGTTAATTGTTGCATTGATTGGTTGATTAATTGTTCCATTGATTGGTTGGTTAATTGTTGCATTGATTGATTGTTCCATTGACTGATGGTTCCATCGATTGATTGTTCCATTGATTGATTGCCCCATCAAATGATTGATTGATTGTTCCATTGATTGGTTGATTAATTGTTGCATTGATTGGTTGATTAATTGTTCCATTGATTGATTGTTCCATCAATTGATTGATTGTTCCATTGATTGATTGTTCCATCAATTGATTGATTGTTCCATTGATTGATTGATTGTCCCAATTATGGTTCCATTTATTGATTGTTTCATTGATCGATTGATTGATTGACTGATCCATTGATTGGTTGATTAATTGTTGTATTGAATGATTGTCCCATCGATTGATTGATTGTTCCATTGATTGGATGATTGATTGTTCCATTGATTGGTTGATTAATTGTTGCATTGATTGATTGTTCCATTGATCGAGTGATTGATTGATCCATTGATTCAATGGATTGATTGGATCAATGGATTGATCAATGGATTGATTGTTCCATTGATCGAGTGATTGATTGATCCATTGATTGGTTAATTAATTGTTGTATTGATTGATTTTACTATGGATTGATTGATTGTTCAATTGATTGGTTGATTATTTGTTGCATTGATTGATTGTTCCATTGATTGGTTGATTAATTGTTGTATTGAATGATTGTACTATCGATTGATTGATTGTTCATTTGATTGGGTGATTGATTGTTCCATTGATTGGTTGATTATTTGTTGCATTGATTGATTGTTCCATTGATTGGTTGATTCATTGTTGCATTGATAGATTGTTCCATCGATTGATTGATTGTTCCATTGTTTGGTTGATTGATTGTCCCATTGATTGATTGATTGTTCCATTGATTGATTGTCCTATCGATGGATTGATTGTTCCATTGATTGGTTGATTGATTGTTCCATTGATTCGTTGATACATTTTTGCATTGATTGATTGTTCCATCGATTGGTTGATTCATTGTTTCATTGATTGTTCCATCGATTTATTGATAATTCCATTGATTGATTGCTCCATTGATTTATTAATTGATTGATTGATCCATTGACTGTTCCATTAATTGATTGATTGTTCCTTTTATTGATTAGTTGATTGATCGATTGATGGATTGATTGATTAATTGTTTAACTGATTATTGGTTGGTTGGGACAAACAGCAGCTAGAGTTCTTACTAGATAGCAGCTAGAGTTCTTACGGTAAACAAAATAGATGCTGATTTAGTAACTTCCCTGAGTGATTCAATTCACTCAAGGATTCTGCAAACTGAAGTTTTGAACACTTCATTAAAGGTGCCCTAGAATGAAAAAAATATTTAGCCTTGCTATAGTGAAATAAAAGTATTCAGTACATGAACATCACATACTGTGAGTCTCAAACACCATTGCCTTCTCCTTCATATGTAAATCTCGTGAATCAAAAACACCACGGAAATATAAGTGCTTCTCATCATAAACCCAACCGTGACGCAAGCTTTGGGGATCATTATATGCATGCCCCCAACATTTGAATCTGTCCAAACATGTTCATTGTTAAGCGGAACTGACGGTAACTGGGACTGCAGGTAAACAAAGACACTGGAGGATAGCAAAAAGAGCCACTCTCATGGACACATGTCATGTTCAGGCTTTGCAGGGGAGGTAAGGACTTTTTATATGTCAACAGTCATGGTTGAGGTTTATTATAACCGGATACAACAACAATTTATTTCAAAATAGTTTGTTTGTTTGGCCCATTTCAAGAAAGCTTCGCTCAGCGTCTTAAACTGAAGAAAGGGGCAACTGTATTCCTGCAAGAAGTAAGTAGTGATTTATCCACTTATTGACTAGCTGTTTAAACAATTTCTGATTAAATTGAAAGTTTCTTAGAGAGACAGCATTGCCTAGATGACGCAAAATGCTAGTACAGTAACAATATGAAACACCAAGTACCATACAAGACTAAATAGTGTGTCTAATGACAAAGGTTAATATTATTTTGTATTACAAAATACAACCGTAGATACATTGCTAACAAATCGTTCACTCAATCCTTCTAGCAAACGTCACCTTTTCCACCATATAAGTTAAAACGACAGTCATTTGACATGGCTATTCATTTTGTACAAGTTATATATTTATATTTTTGAGAACTGAAGTAGGCCTATGATGTTTTTGCATGCTTGTTCAGAGTACATCACAGTCACTGCGTAACGTTAGCCTACATTGTCACTAACGTTATATAAACATGCAATATCATTGTAGAAAAAAAAAACTGGTCTAAAATGGAGACTGAATGACACTTTAAGCAGAACATCTCAAATGGAGATTGCTGAAATGCAGCTTACTTGTGTGTTGGTGTTTTCAGATCATCCGCGCGCGAGAGGCATGTTTAGGTAAAACACTGGATATTATACCTGTTCTTTTCACAGAAAAGCTCTGTTTGGGGGATTTAAATTACTAAAATCCGCAACCGCAGGCATGCAAGCTCTTTCTCGCATGTTGATATTGGACATATTGTTTCAAATCACTCTAGGGCACCTGATTCAATAAAAATAACTAACTCTAGAGTCATATGTTGCTGAATTGTGCTGCACTGGCTTTCTCACTGATGAAAAATAACCGTAATATTTCAAAGAAAGAAAGAAATTACAGTAATTTACGTCTCACAAGAAATAACAGTTAGTTGTATAATGGTTAAACCTTTATAAAAACATCCTCGCTAATGTATGTGGCTAACAAATTTGACCTCTGCAGGGCACAGCCTTCAAAATGAGAGACAATTTCTCTGTCTATTGTTAGAACAAATTGTTTGTGAATCAGGGTACACTGGTCTTGCTCTATGTTGTTTTTGCTTGCAATACATTTATTGCCATTATTTCTCTATGCGTGGTCTTGTTATTTCATCACATTTAATACAGGTTGCAACCTTACATTCACAACTATGATTTATTTGCCATGGCACTGAAGATTCAGAAGGACCATTCTGATTGGGTGAGTCACATTTAAAGCAATTTTAAAATAGTAGTAGATAAGCAACTGCAAACAACATAAAATCTGCTGTGTGTTGTGCAAAATCCCCTATAAGTAACTTAAAAATTTCAAAACTTGTTTTGCTTTGCAAAGTACCTTAATGCAATATTTTTCAATTGGCATATTTCCAAGTTAGTAGACGCATCCTCACCGAAAGGCTGGGAGTCACAGGGAGGCATGGCAGGTTCCTGTTTTTGAGCATGATCTGCATTTAAAAAATGCAAGTAAATGTTTATTGCCTAGTGAGGCTTTCATTTGTTGCATTTTTGTCCCATCTGGAAGCTCTAAATGATGCTTGGTCAAGACTTTGCACCAAACGGCCACTAATTGATATGGTGATGTGCATGACAGTTTTGAAATGAACAGGACTTTTATTGAGTCATACATAGAGTACTCTGAGATGCAATTAGCAGTCATAATATTTAGTTTAGCATTCATAATTTTGTCTTTGATCTAAGCCAGTGGTTTTCAAACTTTTTTTAAAGCGACCCTCTTTTTTTTTTTTTTTTTTGTCGCGACCCATATATAGGCCTACAAACATTTACATTCAAATAAGTCAAGCCAAGCGTAACAATACTTGTATACAATGGGCCATTTGACTGTATTCTCCATTAAACCACTAGATGGCACAAATATTCAGCTCAGCACTTTCCCACACAACTGCTTTTGATCCTTGATGCGTTCGCAACGGAAAGTTGATTCTGCACTAATTTGATAGCTAGGCATATCTATGGGACGCTAATTAACTGGATAACTGTTAACCAATAAGACTTTTGAAAGAGAGGGAAAAACAGGTAAGTCACGTATAAGTCGCATTTGATTCCATTCATAATAATACCAGTAGGCTAAATAAAGCGAAATATTGTACTACAAACATAGGTTATTTTAGTTCCCCTCACTCCACAAAAAATCCTTCAAATTTAACGGTATTCAAAACAGAAGGCTATAACTATATAAAGTCAAAACCAAATAATTTAATGAGGAACTGAAAGTAACCAGTGTTAGACTCACGCAGCCTAACTCCCTAATTCGAGTCCAAATGTTTCCATATTGGTGATAAATTTAGATACTAAACCATTATTTATTATAGGCTTTGGCTACTTAACTCGCGTCCCAATATTGATGGGAAAAAATTATCCTCTTCACATGCGCAAAAAATGTGCTTGAGAAGTGCACTCCCGCGGGACTCGCGGAACCTAAAGCATATAGAGTGTGGTGCGACACTCGCGGAACCCAACGCATATAGAGTGCGGCGCGGCACTCGCGGAACCCAACGCATATAGAGTGCGGCGCGGGACTCGCGGAACCCAACGCATATAGAGTGCGGCGCGGGACTCGCGGAATCCAACGCATATAGAGTGCGGTGCGGGACTCGCGGAACCCAACGCATATAGAGTGCGGTGCGGGACTCGCGGAACCCAACGCATATAGAGTGCGGCGCGGGACTCGCGGAACCCAACGCATATAGAGTGCGGCGCGGGACTCGCGGAACCCAACGCATATAGAGTGCGGCGCGGGACTCGCGGAACCCAACACATATAGAGTGCGGCGCGGGACTCGCGGAACCCAACACATATAGAGTGCGGCGCGGGACTCGCGGAACCCAACACATATAGAGTGCGGCACGGGACTCGCGGAACCCAACGCATATAGAGTGCGGTGCGGCACTCGCGGAACCCAATGCATATAGAGTGCGGCGCGGGACTCGCGGAACCCAGCGCATATAGAGTGCGGCGCGGGACTCGCGGAACCCAACACATATAGAGTGCGGCGCGGGACTAGATTTGATGGCTGAGTGCGGGCGGTAGCTAGCTACTCGTGTGTGTGTGTGTGTGGATTTCGGGAGAATAAAACTATTTGCATGACCACAGCAAAATAAAAAAAATCTAAAAAGAAAACATCTAGAAACAAATAAAATGTTATAAAATAAAATAAAAACAAATTACAGTTGGAGGCAGAGTATAACACGTTTTTGCCGCATTATGCAATGTAACCAATATATTGGTTAAACGAAGCCGATACAACAAATGTTTATTTCTAGAACGCAATGGCCAAACAGATGCATTTAAGAGAAAAATCCCCTCACCGCTCAAGAGTTTTTGTGCAGTGCTGAATTCTGTATGCTGACAAATCCTTTGATTATAGAAAGTTTAGACATTATAAAAAAAAAGATTCATTGTGCAGTCATGTTTATTGATAACAGAGCTTTGTGAGATCGCGTTGAACTGAGATGAGAGCTTTTTTGGAATAACAAACGCACTTTGCGCATATTCTGCCAGCCCAAACCACGCAGAAAAAACACTATTTATACTTGTATGCGGACAGGAGCGGGACAAACATGCATGTTGCGAGCGGGTCTCTACTTGGAAACACCTCAGGAGCAGTGCTCACGCTGAATGGCACGACGTGTTGATGGTGACCCACACTGGGAATTTGTCCTCTGCATTTAACCCATCCAAGTTAGTGCACACACATTAAATGCATTGAGTAGTGAACACACACATACTGCAAACAATATTTGATATCTTTACACTGACATAAAAATAGATGTGCCACATTCACGCGATTCAAGTAATTTCCTCAGGTATTGAGAATCAAACCTGCAACCTTCAGGTTACCAGTTTGACTCGCTAAACCAGGGGTCTCCAAACTTGGTTCACACCCAAACCAGCTAAACAAGGTCTAAATAGGCATACTCTAACCTTTCATACAGCTGTTTTAGAGCTTTTTGGAGGTAAACTCTGCAGGACAGCAGCCCTCCAGGACTGAGTTTGGAGACCCCTGCTCTAACCATTAGGCCACGACTGCCCCCAAATGTAAAAATATAGCTACATAATAATGTAGCTCAATTCAGGCAGACCTGGAGCCCTGGTCACCTGATCTATTCGTCCCTTCAGTATTCCATAAAGCTCCTGGCCTTAATAAAGTCCCTGTCTAGTTTTAGCATGCACTTTGCTGCTGTAAAGATTGCAAAAATTCAGTTCAGAGCCTAATCGATGATCTTTATTATTAAGCTGTACTTTTTAGTTGCATTTTGGGAAGATGCAGACGGCAAGTTAAAAATATAGATCTGAGTCCACATTTAGACCGATAATTGACTATTGTGCTTCCCTACTCCTGAAAGGCACCAGTCGTCACTGATGGCGACATACTTTATGTGGCGTCAGCAGGCATGATATTGAAAACCGATCTCACCAGCGTGTGACTCATTTTTTCCTACCCAAAAATCTGCCTCACACGCACTGCGTGTCATTATCAAACGTGGGCATAAATACAAATGGCAGCAACAAAAGAAAACCAGAAGATTGCTAAGAGCACAGCACCACCTTGGGGTAGATAGCGAATCAGAGCAGTTTTAGGCATTGGTTTCAAACTCCTTGTTCATATCTTGAAAGAACACCAGCCTCCCATGAGTCTGACTGTTCTGCGGCTCCAGTCTGTTCTCCCGGCTCTGCGCGTTTGTCTAGCCCATGAGGGTTGCGCATCTCTTTCTGTGAATAAACCAGTATGTGTGGTATTGAGAAGAGAGCAATCACTCATCGGTCCGCGGGGAAAAGCGGAATGGCGCATGGGTTTGCTCAATGCAGGCAGGTATAGTTTGTGCTCTGGGGTCTATATGACCCCAAAGCACTTTTCTTTAGTTAAAAAAAATGGTTCCCTTTATCTCAGTGGAATAAAACTTTGTGACTTTTCCTAAGTTATCTATCTGTACATGCACAAAAAAACTGGGCTTGATTCGGTTGTTCTAAAGGCATGTAAAAAAATTTGTCACACTCAGGAGCTTTGGGGTCAATATGACCCCACATTGAAATGAATGGGAAAATCGAAAAAAATGTGTTTTTTATTTTTCATTTGTCAAAAAATATATATAAATCCAGAATAAATCTGAAAATTTCCATACCACAATGAAGCCCTGGTACTAGAGCACAAATGTAAAGTGGAACGAACATGATCACTTGCACACACACATGCTCACGCACACAAACACACATAAACAAACACACAGGAGTGACTCCAATTGAAAGCATTTTTTTTAGAAATTGACAAATAAAATCAATAATTCCAGAAAAAAATCTGAAAATTTCTACACAGAAATGAAGGCCTGGTACTAGAGCAAAAATGCAATGTAGAAAAGACATGCTCACTCAAACACACACACACACACACACACACACACATACATACATACTAACAGGAATGACTGCCATAGCCAAATAAAATCAGCCACAAATGCAGAACAAAGATAAAAGGGGTGAGACCTAATGCACACACACACACACACACACACACACACACACACACACACACACACACACACACACACACACACACACACACACACACACGCCCGCGCACACACGCCCGCGCACATGTGCACGCATACACGCACATGCGTACTGAGGCACCACCCACATGCGCACTGGCGCATTACGCACGTGCGCCTATGCGCACGCGCGCACACACACACAGAGAGAGAGAGAGAGAGAGAGAGAGAGAGAGAGAGAGAGAGAGAGAGAGAGAGAGAGAGAGAGAGAGAGAGAGAGAGAGAGAGAGAGAGAGAGAGAGAGAGAGAGAGAGACAAAGAGAGGGAGAGAGAGCATCTATGGAATTTGTCAAATGAAATCAGCAACAAATGTGAGTACCTGAGTGAATCAGTGAGACCTAATGCATGCACACACACACACACACACACACACACACACACACACACATACACGCAGAGAGAGCAAGGGAGAGATGAAAGGAAACTGACCCGTTCAACTTTGAGAAAGTTTACTCTGAGATCTAAGAGCTGCAACTTTGTTTTGAAAGCAAAGTAATTGTTCCCATAACATATATTCCCATACAAAAGAGGGCCAGAGCATGGACTGATTTTTGTTCATGATACATGTTCATTCACAACATTCTGAACTGCTTTTTTACCATGTGAATTATGTAATAATTTTTGTAGCTAGTTATTGCTTTTATGGTCAGTGTTCAGAATTTGATTATCAAAAAATTATATTGTTATTCAATGTTCATTCTTCACTCCTGGTCATTTATGCATATTGCTGCTGTTTTTTTATATATATATTATTAAATTAATATCTTCAAAATTCTAAAGTTAATAATTTTTTTCCACATTTGGTTCATTAAAATAAATAATATTCAACTACAATCCGATTCTAAGTCTTGTACTTTAGGTGTTTCTTATGTGGCGATTTATGTGGTATTTTGTTAAAACAGACATTTCAAAACTTATCAAAAGCTACCAAAATTCTACTATTTGAAGGAATATTTATTTTTTTATGTCTTGTATAATGTTTATACATGTATAAATTCACAAAATGTATAACAAAAGTTATGATATGAGCAGTTGGCCACATCCAGTAAAATGAATGGATCTCTATTGCCCCCTATGGACAAAACAATTTCTTTCTTAAATTGTAATTCCTTCAAGTTTGTCTTTGACCAACAGATGGCAGAATTGTACAGCTAACACCTATATCAATATCCAGAAACAAATTCATTTTAATTTAGATCATGATTTAAGTATTTTTTTCATAAAAAATTGATATTTCACACGCAAGCTAATGGTATAAATGAGGATTTGTGTGGTAAATAGGTACAAAAGTACTTTGAATATCCAAAAACACAGCATTACTGTATAGATGAGAAGTGAACAAAAAAAATAATATATTATATGTAATATTAAAAATGTATATTTTTTTTACAATCACTCTTTACATTTTGGGGTCATATAGACCCCAAATGCACTGAGTGTAAACAGGAAACTAAGGACATATTAGGGTTAAAGGCAGACCCGGAGCCCTGGTCCCCTGAGCAATGATCTATTCAGTCCTTCGGTATCCCAAAATGCCCCTGGGCTTGATAAAGCCCCTGTCCAATGTCAGTGGGCGCAGTCTCACTCACAGATGAGTGTTATCTCCCCAGGGTTTCGTCACGTAATCTGTGTGAGCTATAAATGTGTAATGTGTTTGTGTTTTTCAACAAAAGGTCTTGAACTACATTCTGTAATTTCCAGCATAACAGCGGAGATAGATTTGAGATTTAGAGGAGATTTAGACTGTTTTCTTCTACCGTTTCTAAACACGTACAAAAAGATTGCAAGGAACAAACATTATCTACCTGAGTGAAGTTATAAGTTCAGGTTTAGATGGTATAACCAAAATATTTTTAACACTATATAATAAAAACAATAAAGACCATATGATTCTTCAAAAATAATTCTGATTTGCTGTTTAGGAAATGTATAGTTCTTATTACTATCAATGTTGAAAACCATTTTTGCTGCTGTATATTGTTTTTGGGAACAAAATCATTCAAAAGTTTGTGGTCAATAAGATTTAAAATAAATGAATAAATAAATGATAATAATAATACAGAAATCATAAGATTTTTATTCAGAAAAGAAGCATTAAATTTGATTTATTGATTTAAAAAATATTTCAAATAAATGCTGTTCTTTTTAACTTCTGTAGAAGAGTATATTATTTGAAAATGAGAAAGTATAAGGCTAAAAAGCAGTATAAGAATACACTATTATTTATTCTGTATGAGTGTGCTGTATTAGTGTGCTATATATCAGTGTGCTGAGGTAGTTGTTGTCGTGTATAGCATGTGTGTGTGGACTTGAAGGGTATGTTCAAAAAAGGACATACAGAAGCTGTATGTTCGGCAGAAAAAGAACTTGGAATGTTGTGACAGGTGAGCCAGGAGAACTGAAGGTTAACTGCCATTTTGGGAAGATTGCTGGGATATATATGTCAGCCAGACCAAGGGACAGGAGTGTCTTTTTTGCAAAAAACACTCCGGCTTTGTTGCTTGCTTGGTGTGAATAAAGCCGTTTCTGAAACCAATAATCCTTTGAGAAATCATTTTTCCAAGAAGAGAATTTCCAACACTTCCCACAACATATTAGTATTTGACATAATTATAACCATTATTAACGTTAATACAATTCACCATATCCATCACAGGAATAAATTACATTTTAAAAATATTAAAATAGAAGACAGTTGTTTCAAATAGTTTTTCCCCCCACAATATTACTGTTTTAACTATACTTTTGATCAAATAAATGCAGTCAAGCACATTCAAAAACCTTAACATTTTGAAAAGATTAAAGTTTTTGATTGAATGTCCTATATATATATATATATATATATATACACACTACGGGCCTGTGAATTGTTGAATCTGATTAGCTGACGAACGTTCTGAGGTGTGCATCTGGGAAACACACAGTTAATGTAGTTCCAGGCAGCTCTCTTGACTGCATTACAGTTCCACATCACTTCGCATAGTTAACTGTAATAACGAAAATTAAAGTGCTAAAAAAACAACATAAAGCATCTTAAAGGCTAAACATAACATTGTTTTCACTAGTGAGGTAATAACAGATAAAAAAAGATCAATATTTTGAGGTGTGGTAACCGTAGTATAAACGGAATAATTGGGTGTTGAATTATTAGAAAAATAATGCACAGCATTAATGTATTATTTTTCTAATAATTCAACGGCCCGTCGTCAGTTATTCTTTATATATATATATATATATATATATATATATATATATATATCGATTTTAGCAAATGTAATGATTAAATTGGATTATTTAATCTCTGAAAGATATTTAATCTCATTGGATTATTTTCTCTTCTTATTTGGCATTTAATTGATACAAACCAAAACTATTTGGTTATTTTTGTACCGCTATTTCTGCTGTCACACAGTATGTGGTCGTACCACCAGTTTTGATTTGAACTTTGTCTGTTTGTTTTGCATATTTTTCGAGGTGAGACTTTCTCATTGTAGATTAGCCAACACTTTTAAACACCCTCCCTCGGATGAAAAGGAAAAATGAGACCTCAACAATGGGGTTCCCATCAGATATGGGCGAGTTAATTGTGGAAATGTCATTATCAAACAACACAGGATGGCACCCAACTGCGCGTATCCCTATAACGTAGCGTTCTAGAACACTGCCACCTTGGTAAAAGTGTTGGTGATAAGTGTAGTACAAACGTCGCTTGATACGGACCATGAGATCTTAGCTCCTAACTGATGGAGAAATCTCAATTAAACTTAACGAAGGGAGCCAAACATCTGGGCATCATTTTTTAATTGACAGTTAGGTGCATGCGTTGGATGCAGCAACAGATTGTCACATGTTTTCCTCTATCACACTATCACACACATTCTTACTCCCTCATGCAGACAGCTAAGTTAATCTTAAATGATTTTGGAATAATCATTGCCTAAAATAGAAACAATTGTTTGCTTTACGTGACTTGGCAGCTTGGTATATTTGCCAGATTTTAAACACAAAGTCATTATGAGCATTATGCGCGTTAACACTTAGGACAGAGTTTACCTGTATTTAGAGGAAATTCAAAGGAAAATTTCATCAGATAACTGCAGGAATGACAATGGTGAACGGAAATATTCTGAGATGAATTAATGTTGATGCTTTCGCTTCATGTGACAAGACTGTTGAGCAATACTAATTATAATTTCATTTCCCCCCGTCTTTGCCCCATGTGGCATTCAAATTTATTTTGAAAGTGCATTTGCATCTTAGAGCACTGCTCACACAAAAAATCTGAAAAACATCAAGCAACCAGTCTCTTTGTTTGACTGAAAGACACATTTTCCTGTCGATTAGTCTACAGACTACATTGTCTTCACCATGGTTCAAAGCGAGACATTTTGATTCCAGGCACGGATGAACTGAAAAGTTAAGTAAAGTTATCCTTTTGATCCAAAACTAGAAGTGTTATGCTTTATCATTCACAGATGGGGATTAAGAGGCAGTTGGAGTTTTTTTTTTTTTTTTTTTTTTTTTTTTTTTTCTGGGATAAGCAGAAGCGTTTACTCTTAATAGTGGATTCTGCTCTTGCATTCTTTCTGTTTGTTTACACTAATATCCTGACTGAGTAAGGTCACTTTCAGCAGAGTTTGTGTCCCACAGGTTCTTGTGCCTTGACTTTTCTTACTTTGCAGTAGATTTTGCACATTCTGGGCTTCCTCCTAGCAGGTATGGGATTTTGTTAGTTTTCCCTTTCTGCTGAAATAGTCAGTGGAGGTTTGATAAATGGGGAATGAATGGGCTCTTAATTTCTGTTACAGTAAAAGCCATGGGGTCAAAAAGTAAGTTTTGTTTCTTTTTGCAGACTCGTACAGTCTCTACTCTTTCCTGCAGGTTTTGGCTGTACCTTCTTGTCTCTTTTGATGAGCATTAACATTGTCGGGACTTGTTTCTAAGTGTTTGGGTCAGTCTATGTTGCCAGCTATTTTGTATTCTTAGTTTAAAGCCGAGGACACACCTATCGACTGTTAGGCTGATTATGAATGGACTTTGGTTGTTTTGACTGATCATGCTCAAACGTGCCGAATCAGGGACAGTTGCGTTGAGTCTGTGTTTACACTCGGTGTGAAAAATCATGCAGTGTGCTGTATCTTAAGATTCTAGTTTAAGAAACTAGGTCATTGCCAGTCCTCCTCACAACGATTTCTAGTTTAATATTTTTCTACGTTTCATATTTGCGCGGATATTGCGGATGACGTCACTGTTTTCTTAAAGACTGTATCAGTTTTTTTTTTTTTTTTTTACAAGCAGATTGTAAACAAGACTTAAACAAGCAATTGTAAATAAGCAGAGAAATGGTGTCAAAAAAGGTTTGCAACTTGAAAATACATTAGACAACTTGTATGGAAGAAAAAAGATCTGAAAATGAACAACGTTTTTTTTTAACAACATATGGGTGAGTGATAATGACAGAATTAAAATGTGTGTGTCTGTGTGTGTGTGTGTGTGTGTGTGTGTGTGTGTGTGTGTGTGTGTGTGTGTGTGTGTGTGTGTGTGTGTGTGTGTGTGTGTGTGTGTGTGTGTGTGTGTGTGTGTGTGTTTGAACTAAAAGAGCCTTGTTAAATGTGTGTGCGCTCACCTTTCAATTATCCAGTGCGTTGAAATAACGTTTCTTTCTTTCATAATATAAGATTAATGTAATAAACTTGTAGATGAACCCTATTAGAGGCTGATTGTATCAGTGTACTGCACTGTTATTTATAGAGGATAAAGCGAAAGTTGTTCCCTTTCGTTAAGTCACTCCGACATAACGTCAGTGACTGACGAATGGGGGTTTCGCATAGAAGCCAATCATCTTCGAGATCTTAGAAAACGCCCAATGGCAGTGCCAATGCCATGGGCATGCGAGATTTGCATGCGTAACTCCGCCTACCCACATGGGTATATAAGGAAGTAGCTGGCATGATCGCATTATGTTTCTGCTTCGGAGCCAAGAGCATCTCTTCACTCCTGCAAGCCTGAATTCTGAAGTTCTCTCTTCAGTCTTCGAGACGAGCGGTTCTCCAGGGTATTGGTGTAACGGTGTTCCAGCGATCTCACATTGCCTGCCTGCTGATCTGTGCAGTGATCTGCAACAGCTGTGTGTGTTTTCCCTGGACGCTTCGGCACTTTGCAGAGCTTCCTCTCACAAAAAGAGCTTGCGTGTGGCACGTCTTTTTCAAGATGGTTTGCCCGCGCACTTCCGGGTGCGGTCGATATCTTTTGCTGTCTTTGGGACGCATTCACTGCTCGACGTGTTTGGGCCCAGTACGTTCCGACAGTGTTTGTGGATGTGCTGTGTTCCCTCTGCGGGAACATGACCATCGTGATGCTGTGGTCGAGACTCAATGATCTCTGTGAAGAGAGAGAGAGAGTCCCCTCTGCCACACCCCGATCTACCATCTCCGAGAGAGGTGGTACTTTGGCTGGTGGCCAGGGTGACCTGAGGGCGGTGCTGTGGTATTTAGAACCCCGACGATCATTCCTCGGGCCACTCCCGCCCTCTCGCACATCACTTCCAGCAAGTGTTGGACTGAATAGGCGGGACCGTCTGCTGGCGCCCCGTTCGTTTCGTTCACACTCCAGATAGCGGCGAGAGGTCGATTGCCGCATCTCAAGGAGGTCTAGAGTCCTTTGGGGATGACGATTCGGCTATGCTCCGCCTCCGGATGTAGTAGCACTGTAGAATCTGACCTAGAGTTGACAGCCATGTTATCTCGGGCAGGCGCGAGCCTTGGGCTGGTGTGGAAGTCCGCCCTGTCACGAGTGCTCGCGGTTGGGCGATTGGTTTTTGGAGTTGGCACCCGACAGCTGCGGGCCCCGCCACCAATGCCTTTTCACTCCCGAGATGCATGAGGAGTGCACGTGGTCCGGGAGATCCCGTGTCTTCCCGCGACCGTTGGGTGGCCTCCTCCGCCTTCTCTGCCCTCGAGGGGTCGCGGCCTAAGGGTACACTGGGGTCCCTCCCCCTCAGTCAGATGCTCTGTTGTGCAGTACGGTGTCCACTGAGTGCTTAGACCTGACGCGGTGAGGCTATCCTAAGCACCCTCTCAAGCCTGTTAGCTCGTCTACTTCGGTGGCGTAGTCCAGCAGTGCTACGGGGTAAGCTGCCACCCCAATGCGTATGCACAAGGACAGAGCTGATCCAGGGCTTACGAACTGCGTGCCGCCACCAATCCCGCCCAAAGGCGGCGTAGGTGACCACACGCCCCCTTGGTCAGGAGATGTCCACAGCTGTGGTCCGGGAAAGACAATTGGCCTTACTTGGTCAATGTGGGAAGGCTGAGTAAGTTTCCTCAATTCGCCCATATCGGCGGCCTTATCTGCGGCACGGTCGAGGACTGCGCCCAACAGTTCTTGGCCGTACCCAGAGGCAGACTGAGGCCATCAAACACTTACTGCCTCAGCCTCCTCGCCGCCAGGGCGACCTCCTGCGACCCCCTCCCGCATGGCCACAGCAGCACCCGGGCCACGCAGCGGAGCGAGCCGCAGGAAGCCGCCCCAGTCCACGCCAGCTCAACAGCCTGCTGAACACCAGGCTAAGCGGCGCTCCTGACACGGACAGTTCTGGGATGGGCAGTTCTTTTCAGGGGACAGTGGCAGGTCCGCTCCTTCCCCCGGTGGAGGGCCGGGGGAGAATCTTTTGTCAGGCTGCTGGCCGATGGGTCAGCAGCACCCTTTTTAAAGAAAGAACTGATTAACCCATCCCTGAGCACCCCTGGGCCACGCCGCTCTCATCCCTCTCTTTTGCCAGCCCCCTCTCAGAGCAGACCCCAGTGGAACGCGAGTACTTCCCTGGTCTCCTCTGTCAGGGCGCAGTCGTTACCAGTGCCCCAACACCGGGCCGCTATGCCACCCGAGTCCGGGCCGGTAACACTGTCTCGCTGCCCCACCGAGGGTACACCGGTGCTCCGTATGACCCCGTTGGTACACTCCCTGGGAGCGTGGCTTCAGCTGCTGGGACTGTTGCGCAGACCATCAGGCTTGGCTACGTGATTCAGTTCACAAGCTCCTCCCCGCTTCCGGGGTGTTTGGTTCACCATGGTGGGGCCCAATTCCCCTGTCATGCGTGCGGAGATCGCTACCCTACTGGTGAAGGGGGCGATTGAGCTTGTCCCTCCAGCCGAGATGAAGTCCTGCTTCTACAGCCCTTACTTCATTGTACCGAAGAAATCCGGTTTGTTACGGCCAATCCTGGACCTTCGCGTCCTGAACCGATCCCTTCACAGGCTTCCGTTTGGGATGTTGACTGCGAAACGCCTTTTCGAATGCGTTCGCCCATGCGATTGGTTTGCAGCGATCGGCCTGAAGGACGCATACTTCAATGTGTCCATCCTTCCGTGACACAGACCGTTCCTGCAGTTTGCGTTCGAGGGGCGGGCATATCAGCATGCTGTACTCCCATTCGGGCTAGCTCTGTCCCCTTGCGTCTTCACGAAGATTGTCGAGGCAGCCCTTGTGCCACTCAGGCAGCAAGGGGTTCGCGTCCTGAACTATCTCGACGATTGACTCATACTGGGCCACTCTCTGGAGCGGGTGTGTGAACACAGAGCCCTGGTTCTCCACCACTTAGCCCGTCTGGGCCTTCGGGTCAACTGGGAGAAGAGCAACTCTGCCCCGTGCAGAGGATCTCTTTTCTCGGTATGGAGTTCGACTCGGTCGCCATGTGCGCGCAGCTTACCGGTGAGCGCACACAGTCACTGCTGACTTGCCTCTGTCAGATAGAGAGCAAGAGTGCGGTTCCACTGAAATTATTTTAAAAGCTCCTGGGGCATATGGCATCCGCAGCCGCGGTGACGCCGCTCGGATTGCTTCATATGAGACGGAAAAAAAGCCGGAAAAGCTACTTGTGATGATCTTTGATTTCTTATTATGGATGTCAGTATAAAATTACAACACATGTTTTAGTAGCAGCATGGCCTTGCTAATTTAAAAGAAATGTGCTGCTGGATTTGCACTTTAAAAAGTTTTTTTGTTTGTTTTTTTACAGGTTGCTCTGTGAGTATGTTTACATTTTTACTATATTTTATTTTGCAGATGTATTAGTATCAAATCAAATTACCTTCACTTTAAATATTAATAATATTATTAATAATAATAATAATAATAATAATAATAATAATAATGTCTCCAATTGAATATTTTCTAGTGACTGATCACATCTAAATTTTTCAGTTGGCCAAATTGAATTTCTGTGAATTGATGCAATTTAATTCACATAAATCAATTTGGCCAACTGAAAAATGTAGATGCGATCAGTCATTAGAAAATGTTCAATTGGAGACATGAATTTTTGAGTTTCAAAGCAGATTCACAGTGTTAACAGAAAGATAATGCAACAGAATTTAATTCGGCTGTACATCCGCTCTATTGAATGTTATCCAGCCAATTTCAATTATCATATAGTGTCAATATTGTCCAATATCTTAATCATAATATCTTAACTCTTCCAAAGATAACCCCGATTGTCCTGATATATTAAATTGTATGCATTTGGCGGATGCTTTTATCCAAAACAACTATGTATTCCAATGCATTTCCCGTTTTAGCTGCACAGTGCTAAACCCTAATGAGAGGACTTGCCATGTCGCTTGGCTATGGCTTTGGCTAGTGCAAATATAGAATTTAATATACACTTTTGGATATTTATTGTTACTATGTGTTCTGTTTTGCAGATGCTTTTCTTTTTTTTGTACAGAAGTAACTGTATTTTTGCATACCATAATCAATTTGGTCTCATTTGGTGATTTTTGTTTGTTTGTTTGTTTGTTTGTTTTTTTGTTTTGTTCTGTGGTTACTAGACCTCACATCCATAATCCACAATGTACTCTGCAACAAATTCAAGGTTTTTCAGCCCTGATGCTGTTAGGATGTCAGTCTTGATTATTTTTTATGAATCAAGAAGACTCATGCTTTTCTGTAGTCTTGTTAAATTTTGTACTGGTGCTTATGTTTAAACCAAGCTTGATGTGCTTTTTCGTATGTTCTAGGGGCATAATTTAACGTTTCATTTGCAGTCTTGACATCTTTTGAAGGTTAACTCTAAGGCCCACATCTGATAGAAGTTGTGCAGAAGGTCAGGATGTTGGGCAACAACAATGTCAGATCATCTTTAGAATCTAGTAGTGTCAGACTGACTGCAGAAAGAGCCCTCGCCAGTTTTCTCACCCACCCTCCCATTTCTCGTTCTCTTTTCAGTGCCAGGTAGCTCATGGCACAGTATGATGCTGTGTGAGCTCCATCTGTTTGGCGCACGTCTGGTGACAAACTGCAAGAGAGGAGGCCTAGTCAGTTGCTGTGGGTTGTAGTGTGGTGGAACCAATCGCCACCTTCCCACACTGCCCAAATAAGAGAAAGCCCCCCGGGAAACCCTTCATAACGCCAAGGACACAACCTAACACACAATTTATGCTCCACCAAACATGGAGCCAGCTATCAATGCTGACGTCGCACCTGATCAGTAAAAAAAAAATAAAAAAAAATAAAGGGCAGCAGAAAATGAAATACAAAAAAATAATAATTGGATTTGAGGCAAATAAACCAGAGACATCAAAACATTAATAGTTCAGCCAAAAAGTAAAAGTCTGCTATTATTCACTCATGTCTTTCCAAACTCGGGGTATTATTATTTTATTTTTTTATATAGTTAACAACTTTATGAAGTCTTCAAAAAGGTCACCATAAAATGTGTCCATATGATTTGTAACAATACATTTCAAGTTTTCTCAGTTTTATTAAACACATTCATTAATAAATAAAGCAAGCAAGCATGTTCTATTACTGCCGTTCCTGTTCTACTAATAAATCTTTTTTTTTAAGATAGCTTTTATTTGTTTATCTCCTATTATTCGTGCTTATTTTTGTTTTAACTGTTTTCTTTTTTTCTCTGCAAGCACATAGAGAAGCTTACATTTATGGCAATATATCAAATAAAGTTGTTATTATATTCAGACTTTATAGTTTAGGGTCAAATTATCACTATTAACTAACTATTATAGGGATAGTTCACCCAAAAATGAAAATTATCCATAATTCACTCACTCTCGTCGCCTTTGGCTTGGCTTGCTCAGTTGGGGACACTAAAATTCCGATGTAAGTTATTTAACTAAATATCCTAATAAAATGTATGTATTAGGTCTTAATTAATTGTATAAACTATAATACTGATCTGCCAACATTGTCGCTATATAATGAAATAAAATAAGCTGATAACATCACCGTTTTCTCCAGAACGACTGTACAGCCAAATCAAATTTTGTTGCAATATTGTCCTGTTTAACACTGTGAAGCTGCTTCGAAACAATTGTCATTGTAAAAGTGCTAAATAGATAAAGTTGACTTGACTTGACATTTTTCATTCAGACGAATACAATCCGAGTTTTTTATATATATATATATATATATATATATATATATATATATATATATATATATATATATATATATATATATATATATATATATATATATATATCCCTCATCTAACACAACTGACTCAGCACTTATTAATAGAGACTGCAAGACCTGAAGTGGGTGTGTCAAATATGGGAGACATACAAAATGAGCAGGGCTCGGGGTCCTCCAGTATGGAATGAATTTTGTGCCATAATTAAACAAATAAATCCATCATTTTGCAAACAAACACGATCTGCTTTGCAAAGGAAAACACGACTTGCAAACAAACAAAGAGAGCGATGTGCAAATGCAGTTCGCGCTGATTTTCTCACAAATGCAGTTCAGGCAGATTTTCTCACAAATGCAGTTCAGGCAGATTTTCTCACAAATGCAGTTCAGGCAGATTTTCTCACAAATGCAGTTCAGGCAGATTTTCTCACAAATGCAGTTCAGGCAGATTTTCTCACAAATGCAGTTCAGGCAGATTTTCTCACAAATGCAGTTCAGGCAGATTTTCGCGCTGATTTTCTCACAAATGCAGTTTGTGCAGATTTTCTCACAAATGCAATTCTCTTCCAAAACAGCAGATTTCAGGCATGTAATAATTCACTCATTTTTTGGGGGAGGGGATAAGCCTTTTGGGACTATTCACAAACAATATTTGCATTAATTTGTGTTAAATATATTATTAGTCCCGAGATTCTTCGCCTTAGTGAATAAAGTCAATTTGGCCCTTTCTAATTATTGGGGGGGGGGGACTTTTCCCCTTCAATGTCTATGGTGGTTACGACCCTGGGTGGTTACGACTTTTTTTATATCCCGTTACACTACAGTGGATAAATGATATGGAGGATGAATGCTTGCATTTTAATGAGAAAAAACTAGCCCTAGCAAAAATGTTTTCAGCCATAATGTCACTACTGATTTTGCACTTGTTGGTCACAATAATATCTATATATTTTTATGTTTTTTTGTTTTGGTTTTATGAAATAGGGTTGACAAAGTGAAAATCTCAAAATGATTAATAATAGATCCCCGCTCATTTTCGTCTGAAAACGTGTTTGAAAATCGTAAATTGACCCAAAGTAAATTGAAAATCCTAAAATTGACGCCATCTGCTGTTCTGGTGGAGGAAGTTGCTCAACTACATTTGTGAGAAAATCAGCGCTAACTGCATTTGTGAGAAAATCTGCTCGAACTGCATTTGTGAGAAAATTAAGCTGAGAGATAGTAACAAACATGTATGCATTTATGTGGACTAGATTTGGTATTTGTTCAAAGGTTACACGCTATTTGTAGGATGGTTTGTATTTATTTGTGAAATATGCATGCTTACTCATTTATTTGCAAAACACAATACATATATTTGTTACTCCTCTGCGTTTTCGCTCAAAACTGTTCTTTGTATTTGCACATCGCTTTCTGTTTGTTTGCGAGTTGAGTTTTCCTTTGCAAAGCAGATCGTGTTTGTTTGCAAAATGCTGGATTTGTTTGTTTAATTATGGCACAAAAATCACTCCATACCCTCCAGGACAGGTTTAAAAACCCTTGATCTAATAGGCCTGTGATCCTATTCCCACCCAAGTTCTCACCCTTGTGTCATCAGTCTCTTCACCGGTTCCATCCAGAGACCTTTTTCTGGCCTCTTACTGCTCTAACATTCTGATCCCATCTTCATTGCTGGTTTTGGCTGGTCCCTTGGATCTGTTGGCACCACTGGTGACTTCAAGCTCCTCAGCTCTGCCACTGCCGCTAGCTCAGTGTGGTTCACCTGCCACGCCTTGGGCCTCTCCAATAAATAACAGCTTGAGTCCTCGACTATGCATCTGGCGCCTCCACCTCAGCCCTTCAACCCATCACCTGCACCTTGCCTCACCACTCTTTCATCACTGCCTCAACCCGTCTGCCCGGAGACTCCACTGGGGTCCATTGGAACTCCAGGTCGGCCTTCGGCAGTCGACGTCCAGCTGCTGACACAGACTTCTGGGGTTGCGGCAACATCTACACCCTTCACCCCTACATCATCACTGTACTCCTCCCTTCCTCAGGCTTCCCTTCTCTCACCGCAACGTCGCCCCAGTCAGCCAAATCCTCATCGACACCTCAATCACATGAGTCAGCATTTGGGCTTCAGAGTCACCCCAGTCCATCAATCTCTCTACTATGTCAATTCCTACTTTCATCACGGTTCTGCCTCTATTGTTCGTACCCTGGATTCTGCCCAACCCATTACTCAGGTTTCCATTAGGTTTCCCTTCCTCCTACATTCAGCTCCACCATGGTTTACCACTTCACCGATTCCTAAATGTCATCATCATACGTCACCAGCTCCAGATTTTTTATAGCGCCCTACACCTAAACCTCTGCCTCATCTCCACATCTTCTTCTCTGTCGTCATCACGGCGCGAGGACCCTCCTATCTGAGGGGGATGTAATATCAGATGATGTCCTGTACAGTCTAAAACTGTTCATGTTTGTCCTTGATTAGTTTACCTTTCTCCACCTGTGCCTGTTTAGCTCCTCCATCAATCATGTGTACTTAATCTTCTTGTTCTGTTCTTCCTTTGTCAAATATTGAATGTGGTCATGCCGTTCGGTACCTGCAAATCTTCAGTAAACCTTAAAATTATTTGTATCCTGCAATTTGAAGCCAAAAAGTGCATCCATACATTTAACATATAATCATTTTACAATCAATCATTTAGCAGGCTCTTTTATCCAAAGCAACAAAAAAATGAGGAGAGCAAAAGAAGCAGTCAGACCAATGAGGGGCAACAGGATACAAGTGATGTAACAAGTCTCAGTTAGTCTAACACAGTACACATAGGATTTTTTAAGTAAAAAGAAAACAAATAGAATAAGTAAGTGCTCGTCTTAATTGGTCAGGTGCTGCTGAAAAAGATGTGTCTTTAGACGTTTTTTTAACAGACTCGGCAGCTCAGATTGATATGAGGCAGGTCATTCCACAAGGTGGGAACAGTCCCTGAAAAGGTCTGTGAGAGTGATTTAGTGCCTCTTTGTGATGGCACTGCAAGGCATTGTACACTTGCAGACTGCAAGCTTCTGGAGGGTGCATACATTTGAACAAGCGAGTTTGGGTATGTTGGTGCACAGCCCATGGTTGACTTGTAGGCAAGCACCAGTGCCAGTGAAGACTGATGAAGGGAGGTTTGACATGGGCTTTCTTTAGTTTGTCTAAAACCACCCTTAATGCAGCATTGTGGATCAGCTGCAAGGATTTGATAGTGCATGCCAGAAGGCCCACTAAGAAAGCTTTACAATACTCCAGTCTGAAGAGAACAAGAGCTTGGACCAGGCTTGCTCTGATAGAAGGTTCTAATCTTCCTAATGTTGTATAACACAAATCTGCAAGACTGTGTTGTAGTAATATAATCAGTGAAGTTTAACTGATCATCAGTCACAACTCCAAGGTTTCTGGCTGTCCTGGAAGAAGTTGTGGTTGATTAACCTAATTGAATGGAGAAATTGTGATGAAGTGCTGGGTTGGTTGAGACCACAAGCAGTTCTGTCTTCACAAGGTTGAGTTGAAGTTGATAGTCCTTCATCCAGCCAGAAATGACTGTAAAGCAGGCTGAAATATGAACAGCAATTTTTGGATCATCTGGTTAAAATAAGAAATATAGTTGAGTGTCATCAGCATAGCAGTGATAGGAAAAGTCATGTTTCTGAATGACAAATCCTTATGATGGCATGATAGCCCTGGGAAACCCCATTAGCTAGATGTTGTGACTTAGACACCTCAGCCCTCCACTACACACTGAAGGACTTCTGAGAGGTAAAACTTTGAATCACTGGAGTGCAGTTCCTGAGATGCCCAACTTTATGAGTGCTGACAGGATGATCTGATTGTTGTCAAAAGCCACAGACAGATCTGGCAAGAAGTGTACTATGGATTTGGAAGCTGCTCTTGCCAGTCTCATTGCTTCAGTAACTGAGAGCAGGGCAGTCTCCGTTGAGTGGCCGCATTTGAAGCCAGATTTGTTGTTGTCCAGGAGGTTGTTCTGTGCAAGAAACATAGTGTCAAGTGTATTTGCAATGAATAGAAGAAGGAATATTGTTGTGTAGTTTTCTAAAAGTGCACAATTTAGAGAGGGTTTCTTAATCAGTGGGGTTACCCAAGCCTGCTTAAAAGCTGTGGGAAAGGTACCAGTGTGAAGAAAAGTGTTGATGATGTGAGTGAGTGCAGGTACAACTGAAGAAGAAATGGCCTGAAGGAGGTGAGTGGGGATAGGATCAAGGGGACCGGTAGTAGGGTGATTGTGGAGGACAGTGGAGACATGTGCAGAGAAGAATGAGAGAAGAGACTGATACAAGCTAAGAATCAGTACAGTTTTTAGATTTGTGCCACTTCCTCTCTGCGACCCTGAGTCTGGAACAATGTTCATCAGACAGCCAGGGGTCAGAGGGCTGGTGCGTGGTGGTTTAGATAAAATAGGTGAACAGTTGTCTAAGCACAATAACAGAGCTGAGCAAAGAATGGCGGTAGCACTGTTAATGTCCGGTATTGAAAACTGAGCAGGTGGAGGATGTGAGGATGAAACCATAGTGGATAGGCAAGAGGAAGAGTGTGAGCATAGATTGCGCTGAAAGGTGACCTGCGGAGGAGCGTGTGTTGTGTCAGGTATAAGGCTTAAAAGTGATAAGAAAGTGGTCTGAGGTGTGTAATGGAGCGTGTGTTGTCTGTGGAGCAGTAGCATGTGTAGACAAGGTCCAATGTGTTACCTGACCTGTGAGTAGCCATTGTTGGTGGATTTTAAAATCGTTTACTTTTATAATCCATCCATTATAAAAGTAATACATATGGCTCTGGGGGTTAATTAAAGGCCTTCTGAAGTAAATTGATGGGTTTGTGTAAGATTTTTTTTTAAAACTTTATAAAGTAAAATATCCAGCTTCCTGCAGACTGCCTTCCATATTGAACTTATGAAGAAAGTGTATTACATCTCGTAGTTCAAAATGCTTGTTACTTGTGATGTCATTATCGCACAAGTTGTTAAGTTTAGGAATTGGGTAGGATTGAGGGATGTAGAATATGGTCATGCAGAATAAGGCATTTATTTCATACGAAACTAGTTAGTATTGAGAATTGGACCCTAAACTAAAGTGTTACCGTTAGTGGTCACTGTAAAATGTTGTTAAATGAAAAAGAGCTGAGATGAGATTTTTTTTTAAATCTTTTTTTTTTTTTTTATGGGGGAAAAATGCATATAGATTTGAAATGACATGAGGGTGACTCCATTCAGAATGTAAACTTTGCTCTTGTTATTTAAGCTCAGGCTTAGTCTGTTTCTGTACCAGTTCACCAATAACCAAAAAACTCTTTACAGCAGCTCAGTTACTACTGTCTTACTGTCACCTTGACAACAAAAGACAACAATAGCTCAATCTCTGTTGAGCCCCCCCCCCCCCCCCCCCTTCTTTGTGTCATATCTGACTGACTTAAAGCAGTTTGAGATTAATAAGTAATTAAGTTGTCAAAACAGGCATTTTCTTTTGAATTGCACTATTGTGCACATTTCTGTCAACTCTGTTCTCTCTAAACTCATCATTTTAGCTATTAGCATAATTCTTTTTACTCGTAATGAGGACAGATCTTTACATTATTCTGATTACAGACCCAGAACCCCTTTAATGTGTGAGATCACCGCTCTGATGTGTGGAGAAACAATTAGCTGTGATCCGCTCCGGTCTCCATTCAGTAATGGCCATCTAGATTTGATTGGCAGGCTAAAAGCAGGAAAGAAGGCCTTAGCGAGGAAATAAGTAAACATGAGAGGATGGTGATGAAGGGAGGACAAGAAGGAGAGAAAGTGTCTGGGTGATGATGAATTTATATAAATGGTTAGCCATTAGTGTAACATGCAGATTATTGTTTTTTTTTTTTTTTTCTCCACCAGTTTTAGCTAAAAATGCAAGATTATTTTCATTTATTTACACATGCTGAAGTTTAGTTCCTCACTGTGGTCACTGAACCTTGCTGCTCAGGTCAATAGTACTTTGATTTAAATTTCACAAACCATTTCTTATACAACACTCTGACCTTTCACTACACCATTAATGACATTTACTTGATGTACAATAGCAGATTTTATTGTTGCTCTCTTTTTCATCATCAGCAGCCGGTGTAGAAACTCTTTATTGCTAGTTCTCTATTCTGTGTGTAACGTCTCTATTAAATAAAAATTAAGGAATTGAGGCAAATAAACCCCAAGCGATCAAAGCATTAATAGTTCAGCCAAAAATGAAAAGTCTGTTATTATTCACTCATGTCGTTCCAAACTCAATTACATTTTTTTTTTTCGGTGAACAACTTTATGAAGAACTTTCACACATCTGTCAATCTTCAAAAAGGTCACCATACCATGTGTCCATATGATTTGTGCACTACATTTCAAGTTGTATAATGTTATATATAGTTAAATAAATAAGCATTTTCTGTTACTGCTGTTAGATGAAATGGGGCAAAAGTTGTCTAAGCATGATACCAGAGCTGAGCAAAGCTTGTCCTGCTCATGCAATACATTTATTTTAATTGATTTAAATCTTTTATTGAGACATATTTTTAGGATAGCTTTTATTTTATCCTATAATGCATGTTTGTTTATTTGTTTTGCGTAGTGGTGCACGGTAAAACCACATTCTTTAATGCAACGTGTGTGCGTGTGTGTGTGTGTGTGTGTGTGTGTGTGTGTGTGGATGGATGGACATAATGTCCCAAACATCCAAAATCCTTGTCCTTGTGGGGACTATTTTTGGCCCTCAAGAGTAAAATAGCTTTTTAACAAGTAAAACAAGTTTTAATTTTTATTTTGTATTTATAATTGTTTACTTATTTTTCTGTTACTGATTTTCAGTTTTTATTTACTCATATACATGACTCTGGTTGTAACGTTGTTTAATTCAAAGATAATGGGAAATAGAAGTTTAACAAAAAAAGTTTAACAAAAATAACTAAAGTAAATCCAAGCACTGGGCAATATAGGCTAAACAAATTAAATCTGAACATGGGGAGAAAACAACACTGAAAGCAACATATGTGATACATCCATCAAGGAAAGCAACATTGAACAACATAAAAGTCCACACAAACAGGAAACATGTAACAGTGCTAAATTAATTTAGATTATCTTTATTATTATTCATATTTAGTTGAACATGAATTGTGATATAACAACTTTTTGACAGATTTATTAAAAAAGAAAAACTGAAAAAGCACATGGTCCTAAGTATTCAGACCCTGTGCTGTTACACTCATATATTTAACTCAGGTGCTGTCCATTTCTTCTGATCATCCTTGAGATGGTTCTACACCTTCATTTGAGTCCAGATGTGTTAGATTATACTGATTGGACTTGATTAGGAAAGCCACACACCTGTCTATGTAAGACCTTACAGCTCACAGTGCATGTCAGAGCAAATGAGAATCATGAGGTCAAAGGAACTGCCTAAAGAGCTCAGAGACGGAATTGTGGCAAGGCACAGATCTGGCCACGGTTACAAAAAATATCTGCTGCACTTAAGGTTTTCTAAGAGCCCCACAGTAGTCTCCATAATCCTTAAACAGAAGACATCTGGGATGACCAAAGCACTTCCTAGAGCTGGATCTCTAGGCAAACTTAGCTATCGGGGGAGAAGAGCCTTGGTGAGAGAGGTAAAGAAGAGCCCAAAGATCACTGCGTCTGAGCTCCAGAGATGCAGTCGGGAGATGGGAGAAAGTTGTAGAAAGTCAACCATCACTGCAGCCCTCCACCAGCCGGGGCTTTATGGCAGAGTGGCCTGACAGAAGCCTCTCCTCAGTGCAAGACGCATGAAACTTTGCTAAAAAACACCTGAAAGACTCCAAGATGGTGAGAAATAAAATTATCTGGTCTAATGAGACCAAGATAGAACTTTTTGGCCTTAATTCTAAGTGGTATCTGTAGAAAAAAAATAATCACCTATCCAATACAAAACTATCGATCAGATTCAACTAATACATATATGATCCAGAATCAGATCCGGAGGCTGAATAAAGGGGTACTTCAGCGCTAGGAAGATGAATCTGTATTTAAACAGGGTCATTAATGTAGTAGAAATGTGAAATTATTTTTGAATTTGGTTCTTTCTAGACTGAGAAAAGACAGAAAATGTATTTTTGTCTCATGGGGATGAAAGACTACAATTCCCAGAATGCTTCGCTGCCCTGTGAGGCCGTTCCCAAAGCCACCGCTACTGGATTACAGTGACTGAGTTCAGAAGTACAATTAAATACTGAATGTGTGTGTTCAATATAACGATCGAGTTGCCGCGTGAGTCTCACAGCACTAATTGAGATTAGGAGTCAGATTACATTTAACATCATAAATGAGCTGATGAGCTCTCGTGATGAGAGCTGAGATAATCGCGACCACATTCGTGGTAAACGCATTTTCAGTTCATGCTTTTGGAAGCTTAACTTTCATAGAAATTAATTTAAGAAGTTAAAACACTTACATTGCTCAGCATCCATTTAAATTAATGCCTATAGCTGAGCTGCGGTGTAAGTGTGATCTCCCATTCCCCATGCGCGAGTTGAAAACATGCGGAAATGGCTCCCTCTGCTGGCTGTAGTCTTTAGCCTCTGGGCAAACATTCCAAAGATGACGCAAATATCGTCAATATTTGCGTCACGAGAGGAATTTTTCCAGAAATAAAATGCATAAATCTCTCGTCTCAGGGGGATATAAGAGGGGGGAGCACGATCATTTGAATATACTCCAGGGTTTCTACTGATACAAAGCCATATGCTAATCGCTGAAGTAACCCTTTAAGTACATTTTGATTGAAGTATTGAACTTTGCTACATTTTAAACCACATCTGTTACTGAGTAAAAATAAATCGTTAATGCAAAAGGGAGGGAAAAAAACGACTATATTGAATATAGAATATATCGGGGCGCGAGAGAGAACAAGAGTGCAAATATCAGATGGAGACGAAAAAGACAGATGTCAGTGATGCAGACCCAGGTGAAAGCAAAACGCCATTGTGAGCCCCTGGCTAGTATGGAAATACGTTGGTTGTAGAAAAAAATAACGTGGTGTTGTCCTGGAGGATATCAAATTTGCACAAAATGTGGATGCAAATGAAGAAACACATAGAACATGTTTGGGAACACATCCCTCTGTGCAGATAAAGGTATGTTTATAACTTAAGGCTGATTGATTTATGTGACGCCGAGGGAATCCCGGTATCCAGTCATGAACTTTACATTGTAATGTAGAATTCACGTAATACACGCAAACTGATAGATGAACGAATAACTCGAAAGTAGAGCTGTAGAATAAATAAAATCGCTACATGGTCTGTGAATATTAAAGCACAAAACATTGCTATATGAATATATGATCTGCTTGTTCTGTCTCTGTAAATGAGCTGCTCGGACTACTAGACTATTATTTTTAAACATTTTAATAAATCAATAATAAAAATAAGTTAATCTAATTCATAATCATTTATTGAATTTAGTTTATTAGACATGTTTTATTGAAATTTTAATAAACAAAACAAATGAATGGTTTTAAGTTTGTTATAATAAAGCATTTGTTCAACCAAAAAAAAAAAAAAAGACCAATCTTCTTCATTCATTTAACATCATTTTAACTAGTGATAATAACCATATTTTAATAATAGGTACAGTTTATTTATTAAAGATCCCATTCTTCTCTTGTTCTCGAAGCTTTGATTATGTTTACAGTGTGCAATATAACATGAGTTCATGTTTCGAGTGTAAAAAAACAGTATTTTTCACACAATTTACTTATCTGTACAGCGCTGTTTTCTCTGTCCTAAAAACGGCCTGATGATTTCCTTGTTCTATGAAGTCCCTCCTTCAGAAACACGTAATGAGTTCTGATTGGGCCAGCACTTCCCGTGTTTTGATTGGACAGCAGCTTAGCGCACTTTGCCCGGAAAGGTCCCGCCTCTTACCATAATGGGGAGATGCAAGCGCTGAATGCGCGCTCTTCTCCACGTGAGAGAGCAACAAGACCACGCCCCCTATTTTGCGTGTTCTTGTGGGTGGAGGGTTAGTCAACAAACGGTTCTAGTGACGTCATTACATCCCTGCACTTCCTGCTGTAGTCCAAACCGGCCGTTCGCTGTAGGCTTTGAAAGGGAACTTCTGTTAAATAAAATATCTTGCTTGGCATTGAACTTTGAGCTTTATAATTTTACAGGTATTATTTATGCTCTAACAGCAACATTACACAGTTTGTTTGAAAGATGAAAGTTTGAAAGATGGAATCGCGAAGAATGGGACCTTTAAATAATTGTTTAATACCATGATGTTTTCTGAGATAGTTGTCATATCATGAAAATCTCATTCTATCACAACCCTACAGGGGAGAGTCCCCCACCCCACTGTTAAAAAAAGAAACTAAATAACTTTTACTGAGTACATTTTAAAAGAACTTCTTTTTACTTTTACTTAAGTAAATTTTTAGACCAGTAATTTTACTTGTACTTAGGTAAATTTTATTGAAATAACAGAACTATATATACATACATACTTTTTTGTGTACACATTTTGCGGTTTTATTTTGTTTTTATTCAATTTATAATTACACCTTATAATTATTATTAATTGAAAGAGAAAACTCTTTCATCATTTATGGCTTTATTATGCTTTCTTTTGCTGTGGCACTGGGCACAACACACAACATAGATACTATACTCAAAAATGTATAGCATTTGACAGATTTCTATATCGCCCAGCCAGGTCCCTGCAGATAAGAACATACGAGTAGAACATCATATCCTGGAGCAGCTGTTACTGTGAGTTATTGTAATGTGTGAAGAGGTAGATTGGTCCACTGTTTAACAAAACCATGGCAACAGCCTGCAAATAGCCCTCACGCTGATTAGTTGATTGACTTGCTAAGTTCAGAATGCGGTGGGAAAATGAAGTATGTTACACACACCTCCCTGCCAACCCAGTTCACCCCTGCCAGAACAATCTAAGAGCTTGGTTCCCCCGAGTTCATTTTCCTGGAGGCATTTTCGTCTCAGCGAGGTGGATGTCGGCAGGTGAAACAATCAGTGGTTGGTGGATGGACAGGATTTAAATGAGATGACAAAGCAATTTTTCATTTCCTTCTAGCAAGCTGTCTAAATAAGTAGAGACGGAGTTGCTTCCCATCTGCAAAAATGATACATCTGAGCGGGAGGTCAAAAGTCAGTTTCTTGTTCTACCCCAAGAACTATTGAAAAAAAAAAAATAAAAAAAAAAAATAAATAACGTATGTCCTTAAACTTAAAGGCCCGCTGAAGTGTTTGAAACATGCCGCATTATTCAATGTGTTGACGTAATTTCCCCTGAAACAGCTTCAGTTGTTAGCAGCTTCTCCCCTCTTTTGAAACAGCCAATAGCGTTTCGTTAATATACAGTTCGACTAGAGCAAAAGAGCGGACCTTTCTGTTTGGTAAAGCCAGTTTCCTCTAACACTGTTTACCATCATAATCTCCTCCATATCGCTTTGAAATGTAGCATTCTCTGCAGAATTCAAATGGGTCGATATGTTTAATGTCTGCGCGGACTCGCGCATATGATCCGCGCTGCGCTCTCGTGTCTGTAGCCTAAATTTAGACCAGAGTCATCGGAGTGCGCTGCTGCGGTGTGTGAAACTAACGTGAAAACAGACTTCATTTGCCTCAAATTAAAGCATATTTACACTGAATCGTTTCCTATCACATATACAGTATGCTATGTGCTGTTGTGGCAAAATGCAAATCTTGGTATAGCCATATGTTTACCTTCCCATGGTGTGATATATGCAGTACATGACATACGTGTACTATGAGCTATACATGGGCTACGTGACATCCTGACTTAAAGAACGGCCTGTATGGAAATGTACTGAGGGGGGAGGATGCTGCCAACAGTAGAAGAGATTGTGACTTTGTTATGACTTCAATGTACGCTTGATGTGGCCTTGTGGTTGCACCAACCGTGCCTCTTTCTTGCAAGAAACTTTGTATTGTTAAATAAACCTTTATAATTAGGATTGGCTAATGTTTGTCTCTTATTCAGTCAAGCGACAAAGTCAATTATTTTGCCATTACAATTTGGTGTCAGATGGTGGGATCCCTTGGATGTCCCGTCTGGACCCCGTGAGCGGACGGTGACTGATCATCCTGGACGTTAGAGTCACAGCCTTACCCCGACATGATTGAGGGAGAAGGGCTGACTGCTCAGGGGGGTCCGGAGGGTCCGACCACTGAGATCAGAGAAACGAACCCGAGGTGGCAACGGGACGCTTCTGGTAAGAGACAAACTTAAAATTCAGGGGAATTTTAATGTGTTTAAATGAGAGTTTAATTTGAGAACTTGGTTTAATTTGAGAATTTGGGTTAAAAGATTAGAGGAAACCTTAATTGTAAAAGAGAAAACCATAGTGAGAGCCTGACTCTGTGATCATTGTGACTAAGATATTCTGGGAAAACTGAGATCATGGAACGTGATCAAGAAGTTTTGGGAGAATTGAGGTTACGTGGGTGATTAAAATATTCTGGGAGAATTGAGACCACGCAAGTGGTTAAGAAATTTTGGAGAAATTTAAATCATGCCAGTGGTTGAGATATTTCCATGATGATTGAGACTACGTTAGTTGGGGAGGATTGATATTTGAGGATTTAAACTTGGAACGAGTTTTGGAGAATTCATATCCGAGGAAGATACTAAGGGGTTAAGACATCCGGAAGAAATTGAGATCACATAGAGGGCGCTTGGAAAAGCGTCCGACCCATCTGTCCTGGGTGAAGGATCAGATCTGTGAGAGACGTTCTACAGATTAATAGCGTGCACGTGAAAGATCACAGAGACAGACTATCAATATGGGGAAATCTTAAAGCAAGCTAGCAGAATATACACCGTTTTTTTGACAAATGAGAAATAATATGAGGAAAAATGAATGCAAGGTATAAGGAAGTAAAATAATTTGATTATGATTCCCAGAAGAGGGAATGTTGTGTTTCACCAGACTGAGAGTCTGTTGAAGAGGGGAGATAAATCGAAGAGCTGTTGTGGGAAATGTGTGTGAGAAACGTGAAATGTGCTATGTGAAGCAGATAACAGGGAAAGTGAAAGGGTTGTCTCGTTACACAGAAGCCACACCATGTAGAAATTAGTAAATGTGTGTCAACAACTGACCGATTTCAGCCGCAGCTTCAGCAGTGTAGGGGGTGGGCTGTAGATTCTAGAGAGCATTTGATTGGACAGAAGATTTGACGAGAAGGTGAAGTCTGCGATGATGTCATCAAAATCTGAGATTCGTTTTTAAGGAAGTGAGAGACTGTACATTTTGAATGCTTATACCTCCTAAATGCAAATTGTGTCATAGTTTTGGAATATACCAGCTTATTCATAACTTTAAGGCTAACACAGTCATACTAAAAGCTAAAAAACTTCCATTTTTATTTCAGTGGGCATTTAGGCATATTCTAAAGTCCCCCCTCCTTTTTTTAAGTTTTAAAATTTCTTCATTCCTTAAAGGGATAGTTCACCCACAAATAAAAATGTGATGTTAATCTGCTTACCCCCAGTGTCTTTGTTTCTTCAGTAGAACAAATTTGAACTCCAAACGTTGCAGTCTTCCAGTTGTATAATGCATGTCAATGGTAACACGTGAGAATAATAAGAACTATGAGAGTAAACAAACATGCAAACACAAATCCATATTAAACCCTGCGGCTCGTGACACGAAACGATTGGTTGTTGGGAGAAACTGAAGAGTTTTTATTTTAAAAAGTTTTTTACTTCGCATGCGATCTATGTACAACAGTATCCACTATGCAGCATCACTTCTAGCGGTTTAGGTCAAATGTACACAATAAGGCTTATCTCAATCGGTGGAAGTGATCTCTCATGCATATCTCCGCCATATTGCATATTTTGAACTTACCTATTGGAAGTGACGGCGTGCTGAAAACTGATGTACATAGTGTTGCAGTTAAGTGATCCAATAATAACTTAATTATTGTGATTCTATATTTGCCTCACATTTCAGGATTAAAATGTTAAATGGACTGCATTTGTATTAGCCTAGAAATCTAGACGCACCCTAGCGGCAGCAAATCTAATCTGCCGCGAGTGTCGTCTAGCAACTCTCAGTACACTTCTGAGCTGTAAAAGCCAAACTCTGGTCGGGCCAATCACATCATGTATAGAGTCGGTGGGCGGGGCTTAACATAATGACGGCCAAGTTGCGCTTGCCTGCTACTAGTAAACACAGAAACTGGCAAACGGCGGTCTTTCGAATCAGCTTTGACCGCGACTCTGGAGTACTTGGAGTTAAGCTTTTATCTGAGAAAAGAACAAATAACAGCACTGAAGTCACTCTTAAGAAGTAAAGATATGTTCTGAGTTTTGCCGACCGGATATGGTCTGTCAACTAGCTCTGCTTCACCTTCATTGCTATGGTTGGTTGTAGCACTATCTAATTGCGTGCACGTCATGCAGAGGGAGTTTGAAAGACAACCGTTTATCCCACCCCTCGAATTGAGCCCTGTCTATGGTGAGTTCTTAGACCAAACATCTTGATGTGGGTCTGGCTTGTCAGGCTACATGTATATAGCACTTTTAACAGATTTTGATTTTAACCCATTGTGTTATCTGTCTCTTTAACACTACACAGTTTATATACGGTACATGTTGATGCTAACTGGGCAGACATTTTTGACACACCCACAAAACAAGAGAAAGCGTATCTCAAACCCGTTGCACACCGTTTCCAGAACACATGGCGTTCAACCCGGAAACCGTAGTAGCAAAACATTGCGCACAGGTTTGAGATTGACCGTGCCCCTGGCTTCTGTTAAAACTCCCTGCTTCACAATATAATAAAGCCCCGTCCCCCCCTCTCGTGCCGTGATTGGTTACAAGTTTGTTCGATTTCAAACCACATTTTTAAACTCTTTTTACTGCAGTTTAAAGGAGAAAATACTCAGCAATGGTGTTGACTTTGAATTTGCACATGGTTTGTCTGAAAGCATATTAAAAACACCACATAGACATACAAACAACTTTAAAAACTTGATTTTCACCACAGGGGGTCTTTAAGTTAAGCAGGAATGACAGAGAGATAGATTAAAAAAAAAAAAAAACTTGATGAAAGATTCTGAAGGCAAACATTCTTTTGAAATGCTTTAGAAATATGATGTATATGTTTAAATATTAAGAGCATGTTAATAAATTATACATTTGTTTTTTTATAAATATTCTTTATATTTGTATATGACATCACATTTGAAGTGTAAATACAACTATCCAAAACAACTTCCACTAAGTTCCACTTGAAACATCACATTTATAGTTTGAATAAAATTCACAAACCATTTCTCCAACCTTTGGCTATAATATTCATGACAAAATAAATCAATGTTGAATGTTCATTTGAGGTGTAAAAAAGCAATCTTGCCACTTCTGATCTTAACCTGAGACAAATGTAAAAGGGCAAATAAAACCAGGAACTAAAAAGTAAATAGGGTCAGTGTTGATTTCTTGTTAACAACAGAGAAAAACTGAACACCCCTCCAAGGCACCAGCTGGGAAAGCCACCTGTTTCAAAACATGTTTTCTTTTAAAATCTGCACCCAATTAGATGGTTAGTAATTTTAGTATGTGTTATGCTTCAGTGAGTACTATGTTAAGAACTTTACAGCAACATAAATAATATAAAATGCTTAGAAAAGATCTCGCGCAGGATTGGCAAAGGCTCACGATTCTCACACCTTTGATTTTTGGCAGGTTGGCACCTTGGTGATGCGTAGGACAACCAGTATGGCACGGTAATTGGCTGCGCGTCGTGACATCGACTCAGCTGGTACCCAAAGAGAGAGCCAAAACACCCACATGATTTCTCAAATCAAAAACAGAGCACGTTGGAGATCGAGTAAGGATTATTTCATTAAAGCCGTAATCCCTTCCGAAGCATCTAGGAGGTCAGTTCCGTTAGCATGTCTGTCAATGTCATTTTTGCATGCACTTTAGAGTCGGATGTCAAGTTCCCTTTATTTATATAGTGCTTTATACAATACAGACTGTTTTAAAGCAGCTCTACAGGGATAAACTGGAAAATGACAGAATCAATGATACAAATAGAACTTTAAAAATATAAGACAATATCATTATCCGGCTCAATGGAATTCAAGTTTTTTTCTTATCCAAGAGAGTCAGATTAGTATATTACTGTAAAATGAAATGTACCTAACTAAGCCAGCCAAAGGTGACAAGGAACCCAAACTCCATCAGGTCACAGAAATTAAGAAAAAAAGCTTGGGAGAAACCAAGCTCAGTCAGGGGGCCAGTTCTCCTCTGGATGTGAACAGTGTCAGCTGAAAACACTGGTACACAGGAGGTGAACTAAAATAGAGGAGGCACAATAAATTGGTCTGAGGATGCCTCCCAATTAGCGATGTAACGGTTTAGACGGTTGAAAATTGATACAAATGTGTGACGATTCAAGTCGGTTGCGATGTTAAACAAATCGCAATATACACTTTAAACAGCAGGGACTCTAAAACCATATACTGTGACCTTGTGTACAGGCACGGTAGCAACGAGCAAGTTGTAGCTAGTGATATGGACTGTGCGTGCACACTGGCGTGAATAAGAGTGAGTGCGAGCGCACAACGGCAAGCACATAGTTTATGTCAACTCATTTAAATCGGAGGTGTGGTGGCATTTTGACTTTCCAAAGACTAATAATCACCACAGTGAGATGCTCCAGCCACCTCCGTCTGCATGTAAAAAGATATAATCCACCGACCGGTGGATTTGCAGCCCCACTCACAGTGTTGAAGGCGACTGCCATGTAGATCACAAGGTGCATCAGTGTTTTCACAGCGAAAGATTCATGGCTGTGTTCTGCCAACACAGTCTCACTCCCTTCTCGTCAAATGTCTGACGCATGGTCAAGGAACCCTAGCGTTATTTTTAATGCATGGGTAACCCCTTTAGTGGCATTTTTCGATGAGCAGAGTACTCTATTCATTTAAATTAGAAACCTTTGACGTCATCATAATGAAATTATATATTGCGTTATGATTTTGCCATAATGACATGCTTTAACATGTAACCCAACCCCATTCTATCCCTAAACCTACCCCTTGTGTATATGATATAAAAAAACTGGATATAATACGACTGCAAGTACACTTTATTAAAAAAATACAAAAGTTCCAAGTGTTAAGAGTTCAAAACAATTGATTTGTGTGAAGGAAATCCCCAAAAGCGAACAGCTTTTCCATCCATCCACCCGATGAAACGTTACGACAGATTTCATAGTGAAATTCCATTGGCTCTCGTATGGCTCATGACCATTTGCGTCAGTACTTCAGTATTTATTATGAAATGCTTTTTGCATTTGCTCTTGTGTGTCTTGTGAATGACATTTGAATCATCATTTGAATGAGATACGAATTAATTTGTTCATGGAGCAGCGGGATCTTCATTTCAGCGATTAAAACATTAAGATCAACGCTGTTCTTGACATGAAGACATCATATGACTTCAGAAGACTTGGAATGCAACATGATTTAATACTTTAATACTGTTTTGGTCAGTTTTTGCAATAAATACATGTGACTGTACTTTTATTTGCCTGTTATGTGTTTTATATTGTTGAGAAGTGGGTAGGTTTAGGGCAGGAGTTGGGTTAGTTGCTCCGAAATATAAAAGTAGCCTATAAGTATTCATAAAATCATGTCTAGTTTTACAAATGCAAAGTATTAAACGCGTATTGATCGGACGCATTAGTCAAACAATTGAAATGAATGGAGCACGCCTGCTCGTTACAAAATGACGCTAAAGGGGTACCCCGTGTGTTCAAAAGTGACGCCAGGGTCTCTTGACCATTTGTCAAACATTTGATGAGTAGGGAGTGAGACTGTTGTTTTTTGCCGTAGAAAATAGATTCTAGGCTCTGTTGCAAACTGTAAGCTGTATTTTTTTTCTATCTGTTTCTCTAAATGTGTACATGGATTTTTTTCCAATCATTTGCGCATTATTATGGCATATTTATTTAAATGTGTTCTGTTTTTCAAACTCTTGCAAGTGTAATGATATAAATTATATTTTAAATATTGCCCTTTTGTCACTGTCACTGTTGTACTGAATGTTCCCTAGTGTTTTTATTTCTGCTATTCATTGGTGCAGGAAGAGGGTGAAGAATCTGAAACAACCTCCTCCCAAGAAAACACCATTGGAAGATCTCCTTGAAGGGACTTTTTGAGGATTTGTTTTACATTTTCGATTGAGCTATTATTTGACATAAAGTATCAATTTAAATTTACAAAGAAATACACAGAATCATTTGTATTAAATAATATTTTGTAAAAACAAAACAAAAAACAATCAAACAAACAAAAACAAAAAAAACCTTGAGAAAATCGTATCATGACTTTAGTATTGTGAAACGTATCGCATCGTGATTTGAGTAAATTGTTTAATCGTGTTGAATCATGTGAGTCGTTGAGTGATATTTTTTTTGAGTTATATATGTTTGTTTTAATGTATTCTTGCTTAAAAGGATACTTAACCGCTTTTTTATATTAAACTGTTATTCTCTTAAATAAAACTAGTTGATACATATCTCATGTGAGTGCGTGCACTTAATCTCTCTGACGTGCGGTGATGATCTGATCCACTAAGCCTAGTTCATTCACTATGGTACCAAACAGAGATCAAGTTAGAAGCGACCAAACACCTCCACATTTTCCCTATTTAAATACAGTTACACAAATAGTTGAACGACCTAGTATGGTGACATAAAATAAAACTTGACGCTTTTCTTAGAGGGTTAAAATGGAACTATAATGTATGGCAGAATAGCACTGAGAGTACTTTGACTCTTCGCAGTAAAAAGTAAAAAGGCGGATGTTTCAGCCGGGACTTTTTACTGTGTCAACTCGTTCAACTCTGAATTGAGGCTAAGATTGAGGATTTGACGTCATTGACAGGTGACCCAATGAGACAGTGTTCTAGATTTATCTGGATTTAAACATTGCTGAAAACGCTTGGGATAATGTAGGTAAAAAAAAACATACACCATTGTTCTAGTGGTATTTGGATATTATAATCTAACAATCTTATATATTGTGCCTTTAATTATATTTGTAGGAAACATCCCTCAATTCCATAATGTTTATACTGCTTTATTTCAGTCTGTTTATACATCTATATACATTTTATAATGAACAATTCAACCAAAATGTAAAATGTTTACCTCAAAGCAGTTTAGTTGTTGTCTGTACAAAAAAATAAAGAAAAAACCTTTAGTTATGCTTTTTTAATTTATTTTTTATTGCAAAACTAAAAACGTTTTTAGCCATGTATGGTGAGATAAGATTTGAAGCAGTTTTTTTTTTTTTTTTTATCATTCAGGATGACATGTGACTACATTATCATCCAGAGACTAGTGGTGCCTGCAGCTGTATATTAGTTTGCTTATATATGGAATTCACTGAAGGGGAAATGAAAGGAGTGAACAGAGCACATACATTAATTAGGACAGAGCACATACATTAATATGTAAATATGTGTCATGTGCCTCCTGAGTTTAGCATCTCAGCAAGATGGACATCTATAGTAGAAGACTGATCTTTTGATGCTTACTGTAAGTCATTACAATGGGAACCACAGTAGATATGCCTGATATTAACTACACATTGTCATTCGTTTTGTGTAGTACACTAGTGACCAATATAATTGCAGCAATATATAAAATCAACATCAGTGGAAATATGCTTTTGTTTCTGACCTATATCACATTGCTGCACTTTTATGAAAGCAATAAACCTGCTGTGTAGAAATATATACGTGTTGAAACTAATAATGTCCAGTTTGACAAAGAGAGAGAAAAAAAAACTGACATGGTCCAAAGGATGAGGTTTTTGTGAGTGAATGATTGTGTTCTTTTTTTGAGAGAGAGAGAGAATGAGAACAGAAGTAAAGCTGAGTACCAGATAAAATCAGCACACAAGATCATGTCATGGCAGGTAATGATTCATACATGTGGGATTAGCTTAACAGACTTCAAGATGACATAAAAGCTGGTCATCGATTTTAGAAAATACTGAGTGCTGTTGGACAGCACTGACCGGATGACATGGACCAAATCTGCAGCCCACTCTAATAAATAAACGTAAATAAACACTGTTATTAAGGGTGTGATCATGTTTGGCAGGATTGGTTCAATTAAAACAAAGCTGTGATTGCTCTGTCCAATTCATTTGATTAAATGTGGACGATACTATCCAAACCCTGTTGTGCAACAAATAAGCGGGCAGAGACCACTGAAAACGTGGGTCTCTGTCCACTTCCAAACAAATGCTGGTGCAAACTTCGACAGACATATGAAAGCAACACGGACAAAAAACATCTAAACAAATCAAAAATGATTCACCAGAAGCAACCATTTAAGTTTAGAAACCAAAAAAATCTATTTTATTCGGATTTCAAATGCAGTTTGCACTCTTTTATAGTGCCTTCAGTATTACTTAATAATATTTATTACAACTAATTTCAGTGCTTTTTTTTCAGTTAGTTGCCAAGGAATACACACTCACCTAAAAGATTATTAGGAACACCACACTAATACTGTGTTTGACCCCCTTTCGCCAATGTGGCATTGATTCAAAAAGGTGCTGAAAGCATTATTTAGAAATGTTGGCCCATATTGTTAGGATCGCATCATGCAGTTGATGGAGATTTGTGGGATGCACATCCAGGGCATGAAGCTCCCGTTCCACCACATCCCAAATATGCTCTATTGGTTGAGATCTGGAGACTGTGGGGGGCATTTTAGTACAGTGAACTTATTGTCAAGTTCAAGAAACCAATTTGAAATTATTCAAGCTTTGTGACATGGTGCATTATCCTGCTGGAAGTAGCCATCAGAGGATGGGTACATGTTGGTCATAAAGGTTTATGCCATTCTCTTATTCTCATTACTCTCATTCTGTTTACACCAAATTTTGACTCTACCATCTGAATGTCTTAACAGAAATCGAGACTCATCAGACCGGGCAACATTTTTCCAGTCTTCAACTTTCTAATTTTGGCGAGCTCATGCAAATTGTAGCCTCTTTTTCCTATTTGTAGTGGAGATGAGTGGTACCCAGTGGGGTCTTCTGCTGTTGTAGCCCATCTGCCTCAAGGTTGTGCATTTTGTGGCTTCACAAATGCTTTGCTGCTTACCTCAGTTGTAACGAGTGGTTATTTCAGTCAAAGTTGCTCTTCTATCAGCTTGAATCAGTCGGCCCATTCTCCTCTGACCTGTAGCATCAACAAGGCATTTTCGCCCACAGGACTGCTGCATACTGGATATTTTTCCCTTTTCACGCCATTGTTTGTAAACCCTAGAAAACCCAATTTTGAGTGTGGCATGGTTTTTGGTGCCAAACGGGCCTGTCTGAGTATTTCACAATCTGCTCCGTTACTGGTATTTTCATGCACAACCATTTCAAACAAAAACAAAAAAATAATACATATTATATACATATATAAATCAGCAGCTCAGGTCCAGGCTCATGGGACGACTTGCTGACAGATCATGGTTACACATGTGAAATCCTCTGTGATGTCTTTCCTGATCTAAGACTGCTCTTGCCATGCTGTAGAAACCTGAATAATGCAGAATATACCATGAAAGGTTTGGCCTGCCATAGAGGCAATGAAACCTTTATAAGAGGAAATCCTAGCGCACCTTTTATCAACCCAAAATCAAAGACATGAGAAATTATATGAAATATTTAATTCCTTTATACTTAAAGGAATAAAAAAAAATTTAGAAAAAAAAATGTGCTTTTGTATATTGTGACAATTGTCTTTTTTATGACAATTAAGTTTGTTTTATGCCAATTCTCATGTCGCAGATGCAGCAAATGCTAAGCAATTGTGTTCACATTACTGTGTTAAAATGGGGGGGGGGGAGTCTATCCAAAATGTACATGCTTATTTTCATAAATTAATTGCTTAATTGCCCATTCTTTTATTTTGATTTTGCAGTTGAATGTGACCTGAACATGTTTTTTTGTGAGATTCAGCCTTGCTTTTTTGTCTTTGTAGGTCATCTGCTCATCTCATTCAGCTCTCTTTAGCAGCAGATGGTCTCCTTAAGATCCAAAATGGATCTTCTCCAGTTGTTATTTCCATCCTGCTTGCATCAACAAGGTCAAAGCAAGCAATTCATTTTCCCTCACTAATAAACATCGGAGCATATTTTTTCAAAATGCTAATGGAAATGCTCAAGAACACACTTCTACATGCAATATAACTATTGGAAACAAACGCCCTCCAATACATTTTTCTGAAAAAAAAAAAAAAAAAAAAAAAAGTTTTGATTTCTTTGGGGGGTAAAGGAATTGACATACTCATACAAATCAATTGCTGTATAATAAACATGTTTACACGAAAGCAGCTATTCCACTGGTTGTCTAGCAATGCATTCCGGCCCCAATTATATGCACATTAAGCACAGAAAATCACAGCATTTCAATTTCAGACACCATGCAGGTACAATAATGATCATCAAGTTGAAATAGTGTTGCTTCCATAGGCATACATTTCATGCATCATTTTCATCTAAATCAATTTTGAAAATAATTTAGTATGAGATACCCATAAATGAAGCATTGACCTCAACCGAAATCTCAAGTCATGTAGGTGATGTTGAACCTTTTTTGTTATTCAAAGCATTAATAGTGGACAAATGCAGGATGGATGAAATTGTTAACAGAATATGCGTGAAATCAATAACTCAAATATATGCATTCTACAACAGCATGTAAGTACACATTGGATTAAATATTACCATATTGCTACCACTGTGCATGCAATGTTAAGTTTATTGATTCAATTCCCAGACAGAGCATGGACTTTTAAAATGTGTAACTGTTTTTGATAAAAGTGTCTGTCGTATTCCTCAATGGTTATCAAACATATTCCAACGTGGGAGTTGCTTTTCCCCATGTATTTTAAAGTGTATATTATGACATAGCAAGTAAAATAAAGGCTTTTTAAATAATTTTAAAAAAGAGTTCCTTGGATTTTCTTTTTTCTACTTTTATTTGAATTCCCGACCACAAAGAGCACCTTCAAACATCTCACTGAACTCACCGAGCACCCCAGACTTTTTTGTTTTTTCCAAATCCCAACAGTGCTCGAGCAATTATATGATGGTAATGTTTACACTTATGATTATGGACTTTATTTCCATTTTCACCTTTCACCTCGGACCAAGCACATTCCGAAGGATGTTTATCATAAGGGACAGTACGTGTATGTTTAGGAACAGCAAACCTTGAGCCACAGAATAGAGGGGATTTTCTGAAAATTACTTAAAAAAATGTCTTCAAATCTTAGTCATAAATAATTTTGAAAACCAAACTGAATATTTTAACAGCTCAATAAAACCTTCATTCTGCTGTGACATGTCTGATTCATCAAAGTGTTTCAAGGGTTGAGTGACATTTGCCAGAGCTCCATTTAACATCATAAAGCACCTCGCTTTAATGTCGCTCTCATTTTCCTATCTTACATTTACCCCCCTCCACCGTAACCACCCCCCTCTCTTGTACCCACTTCCTGTCTCCTGTTTGATGCAATCTCAAATGCTTCAGTGTAATTTGCCCCTCAATTATTTTGTGTCTCTCCCTCGCTCTCTCTTTTTTTTTCTTTTTTTTTTTGTGGAGGCTGTTGATGTGCATTTTTACAGTTACAAAAAGTCCCTGTCAAATAAATTAGTGAGATGCTTTGGATAGATGAGTCTAATCAGAAGATGTTATCTGCAAACGCTAATGACATAGAGAGTTAATGAACAGTACTTTACTTAAGACCTGTAACTTGAGTCATTTTACTGCATCAGAGGACCAATCTCATTTAACTCAAATTGGTTATTCTTTTAATCAGTGTTGAAGCCACTCTGTATGTGTGTCTCTTGGGCCAAGATACACTGGCATTTACATTGGAGATTATTTGGGGGGATGTGTTTAATGAAGCTTGTGAATCAAAATGCTGTCAACCCATTATACATAACCCATTAACTCTTGAATGCATGACTGTTTCACCAAACATTCTTACATATTCGGGTCGTTAGCGACCCGGATCTATATTTAACATGGATGTCTATCTACGTATCTCTACCACGGATGGCGAAAACTAAACATTTTCTTGAATTAACCACCGAGCTTCATTAGCCGGTTGAAACCGGTTAACCGATTCGTTTAAAATATGCTGCGCTATTTTGAAATAGCAGCTGTGAGCCCCGCCTGCAATTTGGCAACTCTGTCGCATCTCTCTATTATCTCTCTGCTGCTCGCTCACACTCACGTTACTTTTTTAAAATCCCCTACAGCACGAAACGCGGCACCGAGGAGCTTGTTTGTAATCGACAAACAAATGGCTCCTTAGTTTCGAAATGGTTTGAGTACAAGGTGATCACGTTGAAAATAAAGGCATTTGTCTAGCGTTCGAAGCTCATTTGAAACATTGCCGCAGCTCATTTAAGAAAATAACAGCTCCGAAGAGACGCCGCTTTAGTTCGAGGTAGTGCTAACAATAATAAAGAAAGACGATGATCAACACCTTTTGTGTTACCACTGAAATGTTGATGTAATATATTTCCAAATGTAAGCCCATCTTATGCGGAATTCACGCTTCATACTGTCGTCTGCCCTGGCTCTAACCTCGAGTGTTTTAGCCTGTTTACTTTTTGCAAACCTTGTGAACGCAAACCCAAATGCTGTGACCTCGTGTCAAATGTTTTTATTGGTTTATTAAAGGGGGGGTGAAACACTCAGTTTCAGTCAATCTCATGTCAATCTTGAGTACCTATAGAGTAGTATTGCATCCTTCATATCTCCGAAAAGTCTTTAGTTTTATCATATTTATAAAAGAAATATAGGCTGTACCGAGTCTTTCCGGAAAAAACCGAGCGCCTGGAGGCGTATCGTGTGGGCGGAGCTAAAGAATGACAAGCGCGCAAAGCGGTGACGTCCTCAAGCGTGGAGGAACCCATGGCTATGTCAGCTAATACAGATAATGATCCAGAATCAAATCTGAGGGAGAAATAAATTGAACAGGAGAAACGGCAACATCAGGACGTCCGTCTCTGTGGTATGTAAGTTACTGTATTTAATGGCCTCTCCATATTTCTGTGTCTTTACTCGCAGTGTATGAGGACATGATTCGGTTTATGGACTATTATATGCGAATAGACCTTAGAAGTAGCAAGCAAAACGGTTTTGCACGTCAGAATACTGTAACGTTATACAGAACAACAATGGAGTAACCGTTAGAGCATTTGAATGACGAAGCACGCGATCGTGTCGTTTACTGATGTTTACTTATGCGTCCGTAGCCAAAAGCAGAGACATTTGAAGCAGTTTAAGTTAACTCACTGGCTGCTTCCAAAGCAGGACCGAAGCTTTGTCGCTGGGACCGCTCCGTCAAAAACACACTTCTTTGGTCTGATTTGGTGAAGTTCTGTGACAGCAGTGGCGTGTAAATCCATTTTGAGACAGAACTGAAATGTTTTTGTAAAGCTTCCCGTCATTTCTGCGTTCAAATCGGTTCAAATGCAGCGCTGCCTTCCCGGAATGCTGTGCTGAAGCGTTGAAGTCGCTCGACGTCACCCATAGGAATAAAGAGAAGCGCGGCGCCACATAAGTGTTCACGGACGACTGGATCTGCATCTGAGAGACTGTTTACAGCGTGCTCTAGTCACGCGCGTGCGCACCCTACCGGGAGAAGAGCCCGTACGGCCCATACAAGGACCTTCCGCTCTTTTTAACGTCAAGTAGACCCATACTCGAAAAAAACTCTCCGAAACTTGTGAGAAACCGGAAGGAGTATTTTTGACACAGAAATACTCCATCAAACGCCCAACATTAGTTTTTGAAACTTTGTCCATGTTTAGGATGGGAATCCAAGTCTTTAACAGTGTAAAAAGCTCAGTATGCATGAAACAGCATTTCACCCCCCCTTTAAGTACAAACAGGCGAAAAATTGAGTGTGAGGGATTTGTTCACTTCACACAAAAAGATTTTGGAATGAGATGGCTAACCGTAGTAGCATTTAGTCCACTGTCTATAATAGCCTAATTTAGAGATCACTTTTTTTTTTTTAACCGACAACTTTGATCGGTTAACGTTGATACGGTCAACCATCAGTCAAACGGTCATCGGTTAACATCCCTAATCTCTACCTGTCGCGATAATATATACAACTCCAGATGTGAGAGTAACAGTTACAGAAGAATAAAATAAAACTTATTTCGTTACCTTTTGGACTTAGAAGTGTTCCGTTTGAGCGGACGTTTAATACCATCATCACTGTCCTCGTGAGAGCTCGTTTACCAGTACAGCCTGTGCCTCATATTCACAATCTTACAAATATTCTTCAAACTAATTTTCAACGTCGTCAAAATCAATTTTTTGATCACTGACAGCTTCTTGACCACATCCATCATCAAGTAAAATTGACACTTAATATTTGATTGTGTTTAGTACTTGCTCTCTACAGTAAATCACTAAGCCATTTCAAGATTATAATTATTATTGTTTCGTTTTCTGTCTGAGGTAACTATCAGTGATGCGCGGGTCAATTTATAAACAACCCACACCCGTCCAATGTTTTCAGCTAACCTCCCCGCAAATCGGACCGCAAAAAAGAAAATATTGTAACGTTACCCGACCCGCTTCCTGGCTCGCATTTTTTAAAAGTAGTAAATGCTCACTGGCATAATATCTATTAATCCAGCCTGTGGAGGAGAAAATGTTTCAGGCCCTGACGTGCGCTCAGAGGTGCGGCGGCGAGAGCAACAGTTCTTAAGGCGGCCCATCATTGTCCATTTCAGCTGTCTAGATGCATTTTGATGAACGCAATTTTTAAATTCATTTTATTGATAAACGCAATGTTTATGTTTCGACCCTGCTTGAAGAATTCATCAGCAGCTAAACTGAGAGAGAGCCCACTTTTGGAAAAGTGTGAAAGCCCTTAGGAGCGCAAAGTCCCAAACTGTTTTTTTTTTCTGAATGCTGTATGATATACTATAGCCTAGTGTTGTGTAATAAAGGCTTGATTTATTAATTTATTTTGTTTCATTTTCTTTACAATTAAGATGCTGCATGTGTTTATCCAGTCTAATCGAAGTGTGCGTCTCTCCTCCGACTTTGCCAACAAAAATTTCGCCCTGGAATGTATACGTCAAAATTAGTTTTATGCTTGCGGTTTTTCGCGTGCATATGATACGCACTTTATGGCGAATTATACGCAAGAACCACCTACTCCAAGCCATACAGTGTGCATCTAATGCACACCAATACTCATTTTGGTGTATAGGCTACATTCCACGAGATTGCACACTCGTACTATTGATACGCATTACCATGTGACGTGTTGGACATTACTGAGCTAGGCTATTATTATTATTATTAATACCTATTACAAAGGTACAATTGCTCAGTTCATCATGTTGGGAAATCGGGCATTTTTTCCTGCGCAATCTTTATTTAAAACGACCGCAGGCACCCCCTTGTTTTGGATCAACCCGCACATCACTGGTAGCTATGAGTGAAACGTCACTTCATCATTGCACATCAGACATTGCATACACCTTGTGGAATAAATTTGAATTAAGCCCTATTTTTTTTTTTTTTTTTGTAGATTCATTTATCATTGTGCAAAAAAATTAAACGTACAATCCTACACATCTCGGGTCGTTAGTGACCCTACACAATTTTGACAAAAAAATGAGTGGAAAAACAGGCATTTAATTATAAATCTTTTTTCTTTTTTTTCTTGTTATATTGTTAAAAATTGATTGATTGAGGAATACTAAGCATAATACTTATGTCTAACTTTAAAAAATGAATGAGGAGGAGGGTAGTGGTAGTGGACCCGAGGTATGCATTTAAGGGTTAACCATATGAGTATTTAAAACTTTATTTTTCTTTTGAGTTTACAAAACTGACACATTTTAAGTAATCTGAATTGTTTCATTATTTTGAGTGTTATATACTTTTTTCCTTTTAATTAAGCTTTTAAATATTCTAACTTAAATTGAACTGAAACTGGGCTGGGATTTCTATTTCCTAGCATGCTTTGCAACGACGCTTAAAGGAGAGAGTACATGCTTAAATTTAAATGTTAAAATAAAGCTTTATGAGGTTTTTTTGTGCAAGATGAATTGTAAGGTGGAGATTTAGTGTTTATTGTTTTGCTAAGTTAGATTAGAAAAGTGTCTGATCATGTTTTGATTCAAATTTGAGGATGTTTCTCTTAAAAATGTAGCGTATGTAAGCTCTTATGCCAGAAAAAGACTAGGTGTCCTTTCAAAAAGGACAATTATATTAGAACATTTTTATTGTAAAGAGTAGTTTTTTATTCAGATAAATCTGCAATAAACTGCTAATTATAATGCAATTACAGTTCCTGAAAATATAAAGTAACTATTTACAGAATTTACAAATTGTAAAAGACTCGTTTAGTTGATAAAAACAGTCTGTCAAAGAGGCTGCACGATGCGATTAGGTGTGTGTGCAAAAACTGGCAGGCCAAGCTGGTGCCATGGAGATGGTAAGCACAAGGTATATTCATTCCATGCTTACATCATAGCTTACAAACACTGCACAAAATTATGTATTTTGATTGATTACTTTGTCCATTAATTAAACCTTTGCTGGCTAGGCACTGATTGCCTTTATCCAGTGAAAACCATGTGCATTGACTGACAGCTTTCGGAGCCAGTAAATCACTTCCTATTTATGATGACTCATCAGAGAGCATGTGATTGAAGGAGAGGGTTTACCTGGGACGGTTTAATATAAGAGGAAGAGTCCAAACTACAGGGTATGATTAGATCGACATTTCATTAAAAATGGACATGACTCTACATCAAAACGCTCATGCAAACAAAGGAGTATTTTTATTTTATTTTTTTCTTCAATTTTTTTCGCTGTTTTGGATTAAAAAGTGAGATGAATTTTTGGACTCTTACACCGACATGTATGCTGTTGTTTCTTGGATATGTCTGATCTGATCTGAACGACAGGAGATGAAAGATGAGTACCGCGTTTATTATGTTAAAGGGGTACTTCAGCGCTGGGAAGATGAATCTGTATTTAAACGGGGCCATCAATGTAGTAGAAATGTGAAATTATTTTTGAATTTGGTGCTTTCTAGACTGAGAAAAGACAGAAAATGTATTTTTGTCTCATGGGGATGAAAGACTACAATTCCCAGAATGCTTTGCTGCCCTGTGAGGCCGTTCCCAAAGCCACCAACTTGATTACTGTGACTGAGTTGGAGAAGACACTACAATTAAAAAACTGAAAGTGTCTGTTCAATATAATGAGCGAGTCACCGTGTGAGTATCACAGCACTGAGCACTAACTGCAGGAGTCAGATAAATGAGCTGATGAGCTCTCGTGATGAGTGCTGAGGTAATCGTGACTACACTCACAACGTGAGTTCAGTCTGGCGCGATTCAGTTCATGCCTTTGCAAGCTTAACTTTCATAGAATTTAATTTGAGAAGTTAAAAGACTTACATTGCTCACCATAGCTCCATTTAAATGAGTGCCTGTAGCTGCCAGCTGAGCTCTGTGTGTGATCTTCCATCCCCCATGCGCGGAAATTGCTCCCTCTGCTGGCTGTAGTCTTTAGCCTTTGGCCAAAAATTCCTCCTATGATGCAAATATTGTCATTTTGCATCATAGGAGGAAATTTTCCAGAAATAAAATGCATAAATCTCTTGTCTCAGGGGGATATGAGGGGGGGGGGGGGGGGGGGGGGGACAATCATTTGAATATACTCCAGGGTTTCTACTGATACAAAGCCATAATCGCTGAAGTAACCCTTTAATGTTTAAACAGCTAGTGCTTCAGCATTTTATTTAACCCTTTCATCTCATGTGTATTTATTGCAAAAACCAGTTCAGAACATGAATCTTGAGTGATTTAGCCTTCAAATGATTCTTAGTTTGTGATAGTTGATTGAAAAGTTTGTTTAAAAGCAAAAGTAAATACAAGTAGAGACACGCCCACTTGCGTTGCATCCACAATCCGGTGCATATTAAGGGGTTAAAGATAAAGACAAAAGGTGCTACACTCTAAATAATGCAGGGTTGTTTTTAAACCCAAAATGCTGGGTTAAGACTCTTGTGTCAATTTTTGGTTTATTTGATCACATTTTAAACACCAATGGGTAGTTTGAAATTTCCATTTGTTGGGTTAAACCTGCTGGATCGCAATGCTTGGTTGATTCTACCCACCGCTTGGTTGTTTCAAGTGCTTTGCACGTTGATGTTTAAATTCGCTCCCAAACTGTCATTTTGAAAGGACAATTCAAAAGGCAAAGCCACTGGTTGTAGATGTTTTAAGATAAGTTCATATCATGTTTGAACGTATTAAAAGTTCATTTTAAAGCAGCACTAGGTAACTTTTCAACCTTCATAATATATTTTTTAAGACTCTTGTGATGATAAATCGACTTACAATAGGTTGAATGACACGTCTGCCATAGCCTGATGGGGTCTGTATCGTTTTTAATCGTACTTTTAAACTTCGGGTTTCGGGTAGTAACCCGAGAACAAAAAGAACTACAAAATTCGACTGCTTTACGGCATATACGTCACTTCCACCAACACACACACTTCCTTACATTCGGACGTGCGAGCCCAACTTTGTTCGTCGGAAAATATAGTCATGTCCAAAGCAGCACAGACACATAAGAAAGAAAAGGTTTTGTTGGAGGAAAGCAATAAGAGGAAACAAAAAAGTTATCGGATTAAAGGACGAGGATCAACATTGGATCAGCGTTTGCTCGTCGGCGTGAGCTGAAGGAGGCGTGCCTGACCGATGCTGTCCTGCTTGTTACGGTGAGCTACCACTCAAACATTGAACTGAAGTATCATATAGATTCTGTAAAACGGTAACCAATAGACTACTATAATGACGCTGGCTTGTAAACGTGAGCATCGTGATTATTTGGCGTTTGAAAAAAATAAAACCCATGAAATTATATTCATATGACATGCTGAAACATATGCCACTGACTGTAACGTTACCTGGGATGAACACATTTCACACGCGACGCCAGAAGAACTCCTCTTGCAGTGTTCAGGGGAACTGTTAGTGCTGCACCGACCCGCGGGGCGCTTTTATGAAGTTATTTGGCCCGCACCGCACCACTGTATATATTTTTACAACCCGCCGCGCACCCGCGACCATTAAATAGACATACGGGGTCCGCGGGTTATGAGACGACCCACGCATCACTAGTTCAGGGCTATCAGGGTTGTCATGTCAACAAATGCACGCGATGGCATCCCCTGTTGTAGGATGACAGCTCTTACGACAGTAGTTGAGGACATTATTTTTTCCAAACTGTAGGGGGACCCCGAGAGCAAAAGTAGCCAAGTGCGGCTTTAATTAGCATAATTATAGGTTTTTTTTTCTTCTTCGCTGCAACAATTCTTAAGCTTACATGACAATAACTGTAGATGACAAAAGCCTACCTCAGAATCCGATGCAATGTAACAGTACTGACTCATGTTAGTTTAGGTATGTGAGACGATAGATTAATACAGTTTGTGATTATTTACACGGAACCATGATCCCCTTAAGGAAATTGACCATGGTTTTATAGGGATGTCACAAGTACCGGTACTTCGGTACCAAGTACATACTGAAATTTAAAAAATGTGCTGATAGCCTATCTGTATAGCATCGACTCACAAATAGCCTATATTTGGTCCCTACAGCTGCATTCAGTCACGTCAATTGACGTACTTGTTTTTTAGCATGTTTGGTGCACATCTTGTCACATATCAGCTTTAAGACATTGTTCTGTTTTTTTGTAATAAGTCTGAAATGATAAGGAGGCGGCCTCACTCAATACAAAGTTAATGGAGAGCGATGGATAGTTAAAAAACAACCCAGCATTATTTAGTGTAGGTTTGTAGTTGACATTGCTGCCAAATTTAACACATTTGTGTGTTGTACCAATTGGGTTGTTTTTAACCCAGCCATTTTTAGAGTGTACTTTCAATCAGGACTTAAGCATTTAAAAATGAAATGTTTATTGTAAAAAAAAAAAAAAAAAAAAAAAGGTTTAAATTAATAAGAAGTCTTATAAATCTTCTAAAAAGTTTTTTTTTTTTTTTTTTTTTTTTTTTTTACAAATCGGGTTTTCAGAGCCAGTGATTATCACATTTTTAGACTATCACAAAAAGTATTCTTGTCGCTTTATAAAATTAAGGTTGAACCACTGGAGTCACATGGACTATTTTAATGATGTCTTTAATACCTTTCTGGGCCTTGAAAGTGTTCATTGAATATCTGTATGAAGGGGTCAGAAAGCACTCAGATTTCGTCAAAAATATCATTATTTGTGTTCTGAAGATGAACGAAGGCCTTACGGGTTTGGAATGACATGAGGGTGAGTAATTAATGGTAATTAAAATATGGTAAATAATGGTAAATAATGAGTAATTAAAATTTAGATTTCTGGGTGAACTAACCCTTTAAATTTACAGCCCGCACACTCACACACACCCCAAAACTAAAAGGGATAGTTCACCCACAAATTCTGGCATCATTTACTCACCCTCAAGTTGTTCCAAACCTGTTTGAGTTTTTGTTCTCTTGAACACAAAAGATGATATGTTAAAGAATGTTTACCTAAGGTGGTAATTCTGCTTATAGGCAGGCTATTTTATATAAATATAAATATATATATATATATATATATATATATATATATATATATATATATATATATATATATATATATATATATATATATATATATATATATTATATTATATTATAGGAGTTATCTAAATTTAGATTCAATGAGGAGATTGGTTATGTACTAAACATACGGTCAAAAGACTTGTAGATTCCACTCCAAAGGAAGCACAGGACAACAGATTAAAGTTTGAATGGAGTTCTTATTTAAATTATTTTTCTTAACTTCTTATTCAAAATTCAATATTTAGTTCAGTTCCCACAGCATTAGTACCATTGATGTTAACAAATTAGCCACAACTTTTGGGATCTCATAAAACAAACAAAAAACACAAAAAAGGAAATCTTTCAAAGGAAAATGAGTTACCCTTGAGTACGCTCAAATATTTAAACTAGGGGTGTAACCGTTCATTTTAACAACGATTCGGTCATGATTTGAGGTTGTCAATACGATTCAAGGACGATAATGGTTCATTTAGAATGATACGATCCGAAACGATTCAGTGAATTGAAATCGATTCAGTAACTTTTTAGCCAAAAATTTAAATCAGTGTGACTGAAATAAATACGTGCAGGTGAAGTTTCCTAGATTCCTGGTGTTTCTTTTAGGGGAACCAGGTATCAATTAATTATGGATATAAACAAACAAGTAAACAATTAATGGCAAATGTGTTCACATTTTATTTGAGTAAAGTGCAACCAACAGTTTAGGTTGTATTAACAGAAAGTTAAACTTTTCTGCTCTCATTTTCAATAAAAGTACAGTAAGTGAGTAAGTAATATACCTTTTTTCAAAATAAAAATATTACAATATTAATATCAAAAATAAAGTGCAACTAACATATCTTCAGGTTTAATTAACAGTAGGTTTACCTGCTACATTTGCTGTTGTTTTTCAACATAAAAATAATACAAATATAATATTAACATCAAAAATAAAGTGCAACCAACATCTCTTCAGGTTGAATGAGCAGTGGCTGACCTGCTACTACTACAAACAGCGAGCGACTTATTTAGAACATCTCCGTCTTTTCTAAAGCCAAAGTGTTTCCACACACTGGACCGCAATGGTGGCTTGATAATTTCTCGCTCGTTGGCTTCTGCTCTGTCATCCAATGTCATGGCAAATCCTGTCCGTGCTATGTTTTGTTTTCTTTGTGCTGCTGCTGGCACGTGTCTGATGTCACATATAGGCAGACTGAGTAACCTTTAACGCCTTTAAAAGTGCTAAGAAAAAAACATCCATATAAAGTCTGACATGCTTAAATCAAATGTGTTATTTCCTATTTTCGATAAAATCGATTGATTTCCTTTTTAAACGATATTAGATCTATATATGTCGTCCGGAAGGCCAACTTGCCGAGCACAGATCGATGTAGTTGGATCATAGGAATATAAATCGATACATTGATGTAGTAGATGAATCATGACTGTTGAACAACCCCTTCAATACTTAGCGTCCATATCAAACCACTCAATGGAATCGTTGCAGCACTGATAGTGGAGGCAGTGGAATAGGTAACCAGGCACCAGGGCCCATATGTTCAATTATACATCTTTTAATTTAAAATCAATTAAATGGAATTGGACAAACAAAAGTAAGTATAGCAGTATAGCATAGTAACTCAACTGACATACTTGACTGAAAAATGTATTATTTCCTTTCAAAATGCATTTTTTCATTATACCAAAATTAGAACATACAACAAAATGGTCTGTGTACCTTCGGATAATTAGTTTTTTTCCTTTTTTCTTCTAAGAGAAAAAATGAAGAAGGCATTCTTTTATTACATATTCAACCCTCCCTATGAGAATCAAGAAACTCGAGAAACAAATCACGAGTCGTTTTTCCAAAATTTTATTTTTGTTTTAATCACACTTTGTTCTAATCCGCCAAATGGAAAAACATTAAAACCAAAATGGATAAACAGCTTGAATATTCGATCTCAATATGGGCGGGAACAAAACGGCCCTTTCCACTGATCCACTCTTATCTCCGGAACTCCGCTCCGCGCAACAGAATATATAACCCTATATCTATCCGATACACAGATTATTACAGAGTTTATTGCAACTACATTTAATCTCATTCACATCAAACAGCCAGACTAATAAAAAGCTTGACACAACGTAGTATCAGGACAGAGCCTACAGAGCTTTCTTCTAAATTCGCGTGCAGTGGAATACTAATTTATCACATTAAATATAATTTACGTGGCATCTGCTCTCAAAGCTACCTAAACTATTTGGCACACTTTAGCCTTTTTATTCAGCTGACCAACTCTCAATCTGTGAGCCGGAGGCTGCGCACCGCACTGGACAGTGCGGAGAAACTGGCCTAAGGGCAGAGCAGAATCGATTCAAGGGTCAAGTCAAGTCATCTTCATTTATATATAGCCTAGGCCTAGCGCTTCTTACAATACAGATTATTTCAATGCACATTTACAGTGATAATATGAAAATGAATAGACATAGTTTGTTTTGGCTTTACCAACAGCTCTAACTCTAAGATAAATTTATCGAGCTATTAAAGTTCTTGATTGAATCACTTTCGTTGTAAAAATCATTAACTCATGACGCTTAAATTACATCTTTTTAACTGAAAACAGAACAGAAACTTTTAATCTGCTCTTGCCGTTCATTTACATGTTTAATAACCTATGAATTAACACATTGAAAAATAAAGCCAGGTATGAATATATATTTCTATATTTATTGCCATCTATTAGTGTCATTTATTAATTAGTCAAACAATATCTTATTAAATATAGGCATGCCATCTTTTAATTTAAAATCTTAAATTTATTCAATACAATTAGAGTTTGTCTTGTTTCAGCCCAAGGGATCCTGCGCTGCAGAGGTGGCAATGCAGTATCTAAAGTTGCTTTTAGATGTATTTACACAATTTAATGCTGAGAGAGGTCCGTAAATACATTCACACAGCAGAGCAAATATATAGCCTAATGCAATGACATTAGTTTTATGTTTCATACAAAATGCTTTGAATACAAAAATATGAAATAGAATTACAAGATGAAACGAACATTATATATATATATACACTTTTATAATAAGAATATCACTATTATAATAATATATATATATATATATATATATATATATATATATATATATATATATATATATATATATATATATATATATATATATATATATATATATATATTTTTTTTTTTTTTTTAAACATGCAAACTAAGTTTATTTTAACTAGACAAAAGATTGGTTGTCATAAAATCGTTATTGGTGTCAATAAAACCTGAATAGCTCAATTGTGGTCTCAGCCTTGATAATGCCCACATTACTTAGCCATGATACACAAGCTGCAGGATTAAGTCATTTATCGAAACGAAAAGCTGTAATTTCAACGTGTTAAAGCATCCAGATTTGTAGCCATGTTAATAACGTTTGTAAGAAACCAAACCATTTGTAAATCCGTCAAGATTTCAGCGAGATAAGAGTATTTATGTTCGTACAGATCCCTCACCTTACATCAGGTTCCAAAGAGCCCGACAGAAAGTTTGCCTGTGACAAGATGGCCGCCGGTGATGACAATGGTGACTCCGCCGTAAGACACCTAGCCTTTATTATGTATATCTATGCATGTATCCTTCGTTGCCTTTGATATCCCACAATCACGTGCTTTCCATTCAGTGACAGTTGAGCATGGAAAATAAGATGGCGTCCGAAAGCTGTGTTTGCTGGTCAGTTTGTGTGTAAATGTATGTTTTTAACCAATATTGTCCACTTCTGATGTCATTTCTAGCGAGAAATGAGTAATGTAGTAATTAAATATTTGTTTACTTCTCACCAAAGCTCTCTCTAGTTTGCTGTCGAACATTAAACTGTTACACTGCCTTAGAAGTCTGTCTGAAATCAGTCTCGTGAGGTGCCTTCATGCACAAAACACTGCCTTACAAGCCATTGCCTGATAAGGCAAGCGAGGCAATGAGTCAGCTGCCTAGGTTTTCGGACGCAGCCAGGCTGGTGAATCACTCAACTGATTTGTTCAAAGACTCAGATTCATTCAAGAATTAACTTGGTTACTCTGTGCGCCTTATGTTGCGTGTCACACAATGATCTGTGGGTTTTCTTTAGAAATTTAGCTGGCAGAAAAAAGTTGAGGGACAAAAAACAAACAAAAAAAAAAAAACAGCGTATTGCTCAAAACAACAGTCAGGACTGGTGATCACTTCACTACAACATTCTCTCTGCTCTGTTCAGTGAGTCGTGCATTTTTGCCACACATATTTCAAGAGTTGATCGGCTAAATAAAACAGGCTGTGTGCCAAATGTGACAGCAGATGCAATGCAAATGAATTAAAATGTATTATGAGAAACAAATTCCACCACACAAAGAAATAACAAATGTTTCGTGCCATTTATTAATCTAGTTGTTTGATGAGATGCCTATAGACCAGGATAAAATGTCCGATACATTCTCTCCGCACTGTCCAGTGCGTCGCGTCGCTCCAGCAGAGATTTTTAGAGTTGGTCAGCTGAATAAAACAGCAGTGTGCCAAATGCATAGCTAGGAGTAGTTGTGAGAGCAGATGCCACGTAAATTAATATTTATTACTATACATTTTTATTTCTCTGCACGCAAATCTGAAAGCTCTGTACGCTCTCCCCTGGTACGGGCTGTATAAAGCCATTTATTAGTCTGGCTGTTTGATGAGAACGAGAATTAAATGTAGTTGCAATAAACTCTGTTAATAATCTGTACAAATGTATCGGATGGATACTATTCTGTTGCGCAATGCGTGGAAGACTGAAGGTGTGGCTTGATGTTTGGTTGACCAATCAGCAGAAAGGGGCGTTTTGTTCCCACCCACGTTGAGATTGAATATTCAAGCTGTTTATCCATTTTGGTTTGATAGTTTTTCCATTTGGCGGATTAGAACAATGTGTGATAAAAAAAAAAAAAAAAAATATATATATATATATATATATATATATATATATATATATATATATATATATATATATATGAGAAAAAAGACTCGAAATTTGTTTATTTATTCTCATAGGGAGGGTTGAATGTGTGATAAAGGAATTCTTTCTTTGTTTTTACATTTAGAAAACAAAACGGAAAAAAATAATTATCCAAAGGTACACGGACCTAACATCCACTACTATTGTAGATAACCAGACTGTTTTTTTTTTTTTACATTATTTTTTTCAATGTAATCCACTGTAACATTGAAATCTAACCTTTTTTAGTCATTTAACAATTTTAGCTTCAAGCTAAACACAAAATGATAGTTTTTACTCTCCAAGATAACTTTGTTTTACAACAGGTGTAGTCTTACTTTCAATGTTGTTCAACCTCGAGGATATATTTTGTTTTCTAAATCAATTTCAATCTTAATACTACGGCTCTGGCTCCCGTTTTTTCAAGCCTTTGTGTCTTTTAGCAACGCAAATGCACGAAAACTGTAGAAGAAGAACGTTTCATTGTGCACTGCCACCTAGTGGCGAATTGGATATCACACTTTACTCTAGTTTGAAGTGTATTAAAGGTAATTGGAGGACTTTATTGGGCAAAATTAACAGGGTTACATAACAAAGCAGATAGAGCAACAATTGACTACCGTAGTAGGGAAACTGATACCATGGTAGTCAATGGTTGCTCTATCTGCTTGGTTTTTGGGTTAACTACCCTTAACAGAACAATATGGGAACCAGAATCACTTACTCAGTAATGGAAAAAGAATTTCCTGAGTATTTAAAATAAAAGTTTAAAGTACAAACTTTTTTAAAGTATAATATTTTACAAGGAATAGTTTCACTTAGGGTGACAAAATGTCCAGTTTTCACATGACATAGACATGTATGTTATAGATAGTATTTTGTAATATAACAATTTTCTATCCATACAGAGAGGGCATACTTTAAATGTATTGCAATTAATAATGCATCTTTGAGTAAATTTAGATTAACCTGAGTATCTCATTGCCAGGCTATGTGTCCTGGTTTCAAAATATGGTCACCCTAGTTTAACTTGCCTTAAAATACAGAAGGTTTCAAGCAAGACACCAAACTTTTGAACAGCAGTCTAAAAAATAAACTGATACAAAAGTGTAAAAAGTTCTAATTGGTTACGTACAGCATTAAGTTAAATTATTTAACTAAGCCGACATGAATATCATACTGAATAGACATCCCCTGCTCCTATAATGAGTATGCATTTATATCAAACATGTTGGCTTATTAGTGTTATCATAAGAGTGCAATACTAAGTTAACACTTAGTGTGTAAATCCATTCTGCTGAATAATGCAGATTTCCCTCCCAAAGTCAGTGCACAAAATGCACAAATGCATAAATCAAAATATATATTTTGAACTAGAGAAATGTGGTGTTGGCACTTTTAGCCTGGTTGAAGCTATGCAGTTGATAGGGTATCTAATTTTAAACACATGCAAATGCTCTCACATCTCTTCCGACATCTTCCTTTGTAACAAGTCATTGTCCTTCCGCATTTCACCTCACACCGACTGAATTTTGGCAGTGTGTGTTGACAGAATGGCTGTATGATAGCTGGGTTCTGGGCTGTCGTCCAGAGGTATTCTCTTATTAATTAAAGTGGCTGGTGGCTGTGCCGTCACCCTGTCACACACATACTCTCTCTCTCTCTCTCTCTCTCTCTCTCTCTCTCTCTCTCTCTCTCTCTCTCTCTCTCTCTCTCTCTCTCTCTCTCTCTCTCTCACACACACACACACACACACACACACACACACACACACACACACACACACACACACACACACACACACACACACACACACACACACACACACACACACACTTTGCACCCTGTATGAATAACTGTACACCACTGTTCCCATAGACTATAGGACAGTGACCTAGATGGGGTTATGAGGGATTGTATTTTATGTGAAGCAGTAAATGTTCTCATTCACTGTCATTTGCATATCACTCCTATAAGGAGCGCCTGTCACATGGGATGTAAATCTGAAATACGACATGTCAGAAGCTGAAGTGTGCTAATCGGTCGATTTTAATTTGATGAAATTCTTTGCTGAATATGCTCACTGATTTGCAAGCATAGCATTATGAAATGTTCTATGCTTAAAAGGGACCTATTTTATGTATTTTTTATAATTATTGTTTTCCTGATGTCCACTAAGAAGGGTTTTTTCACTAAGATCATTGTTCTACCCTCCCACTGAAATGTATATTCAAACAGGGATACAGGCAAGGCTGGACAGATAATTGTGAACGTTTTGTTTAAAAATGTTGGATCCATAAGAAGGACATTCATGGATGGATATGATGGAAGGAGATTGAACAATTCTGGTTCTGAATTCTGTTTTATTTATTTATGAATTTTATTTTTATTTTTTCCAGTTCCATTAACTTTTTCCCCACCAAACATGGAATTTTCTGTTATTTGTGAGAAAACGCTTACACGTAATTTTCCTGGGTTTCCGTGTTTTCACGGTTAGACAGTAGGGGGCGCTATTATGCATCTTCCGAATGAGTACTGAATCTCCTGATCAAAACAAACGTGAGGAAGACGCAGTTAAACAATGGGATCATATGTAAGCAGATGCATATGTAAAATATAGAGATCATCAACATTAAACATCATATAAATCAAAATGTTACTGAATGAAATGTGGACCCAGGAGCTACAGGACTGTGAAGCATTAGGGTAGTTTATGGATCTACTCCATCTGTTTTAATTAATCGCTCTGAATCTGATCTGGATGTCTTTCACAAAAATGTGATTTTCTCAGCTTTTAGTTCAAAATGTTTTTCTTTTATTATGAAACTTACCCACTCCTAATGGGTCAAAGATTTGAAGCATGGTCAAGTGTGTAGTTGTTTCAGTTAGACAGAGACACAATGAAGACGTTTAAGTTTCCCCACAGGCGTAATTTTTCTACGCACAGTGTAAGCAGTAATTTGTAAAAATTTCATTTATTCAATTATTCATTAATTAATAAAAAATTCATTTATAACACACTTTTCATTCCAAAGAATCTCAAAGTGCAAAGGTCATAATAAAATAAAATAAAATCGAAATCTAAAAGTACAATTAACTTGAATTTGGGTGGAGAAGCACAGACAACTATAAATAGCATGTGTGTTGCTCGGATACGCACCTCTGTTTTGCTGTGGCTTTGTAACTATTTATTTGGTGAAAATTTTAACTATTTGCACATCATTTGAATTACCAATGATTCATTAAGATTGTGATTTGCCACCACCCACTGGTGGATTTAGTTTCATATTTAACGTAGCCTATAATTTCATTTAGAAATAATTTCATATAGGCCTATCAATATTCAACCAAACAAAACATTACTCTTATAGCATTTTAACTCCAGTGCAATATGAATGTTTTTTTGTTTTGTTTTTACCAATAGAACATTTTCTTAAATTAAAGTTGGCAGAGGCTGTTCTAGCTGTGCAAATAGATCATACACTCTAAAAAATGCTGGGTTAAAAACAACCCAAGTTGGGTTGAAAATGCACCAACCCAACAATTGAGTTGTTTTAACCCAATGGTTGAGTTGTTTTTACCCAATGGTTGAGTTGTTCTTACCCAGCAATTGGGTTGTCTTAAGCAACATTTAACCCAACCACTGGGTTAAAACAACTCAACCATTGGGTTAAAACAACTCAATTGTTGGGTTGGTGCATTTTCAACCCAACTTGGGTTGTTTTTAACCCAGCATTTTTTAGAGTGTATAGTAGGTACATTAAATACCTGTTAGACACTTTGTTATATATATTTTTATGTAAAATGAAATGCCTCTCCAAGCTGATAAGAGTAAGGTTGGGAGAAGAAAGGGATCACAATAAGTGCGGGGTGGAAATCGTGTTCGCGGGGGCACTGTGGTGCAATCGAAAAGACACTTTCACTTTCACAAGGGTTCAAATATATATTCGAATAGTTTTTAAAAAGCGAATTTCGAAGCCATGTCTGGAATTACGTTGGATTTTGGTCGGTAGGAGGTAAAATTGTTGAGCTGTGTAAGATAGAGTTAGCATACCATGCCTAATTTTATTTAACATTAAACAAAAACACTAAAGTGTAGGCTACTGTACTGACTGAATATGCATGAATAAAGGATAAATGCACTGCTTTCACTAGTTTGATTATTTACCGTTTCATGTCAAGGAAAAATTCCATGTTTAGCACAGCAGAGCTCGCTCTGAGCGTTCAATATGCTGTAAAACTTCAATTAATATAATAATATTTGTTTCAATCACTGAATGAAGCCTGCTATATTTGGGACGAGTCGCGAGTCTCACGACTTAAATTGCCTGCACAAAACTCTTGATCAGCACTCAAAGTTTGTTCATTTAAACCGTTATCCGCAGAGCATGAGGGCGAGGGCGAGAGAGAGAGAGAGAGAGAGAGAGAGAGAGAGAGAGAGAGAGAGAGAGAGAGAGAGAGAGAGAGAGAGAGAGAGAGAGAGAGAGGTCTGCGCTCTGCGTTTTAGCCATTAGTTAATTTCCTTGTTTTTGTGTAAGTAATACGTTGTCAAATATGAATAAACTTAAATAGACTACCTATACAAGTAGTTATGTCTCTTTGTATTAATTTGTCCTGTTATTGACGAAATGCACGTCATTGTCAAAATGCGCACCAAGATGTTTGAATAGTTCGAATATTCGTGTTTGTTTTAAAGGGAATATTCAAACAACATTTTTGAGCAATTTTAACAGCCGTATTGAGTAGATAGACTGCAGGTGTGTATAATGAAGGTAACCATAACAACTGATAAGATGAGGAGGGACAGAAACCAAACAGGAAGAGAACATAGAAACAATGAAAACAGAAGTCCATACAAAGCAAAAGACTGCCGGTGTAACGAGAAGCTCAAGCCCACGTAAGCCAATCAGGCGGCGCTGTCGGTGACTGCATGTGTTGTTGGAAGGAGAAGTTGTTGCAAAATTGCTGACCTTTCAAGCACTCATTCATTATTGTTCCTCGACATAATTTGGCAGCTGTATTTGCAAATGCAAAAACACGATAAGAGTTTGCATCAACATAATGCGACTGCTACTCAGAACGCTTCCATGATCACAGGTAAACAGGTCGCACTTTTGACGTAGGTGGCACTCTGGCACATACTGTGACGTTGGCTGCCGTTTGTCTCAGTTTACATACAAAAGTGCAAACTAAGATTTTCAAAATCTCCACTCTGTCTGGAGTTTTAGAAAGACTCATTTTCAGAGGCGAATTCTCCGTTTGCGTGTAAACAAAGGGCGCAAACGAAGGGAAATGTTTCAGTTTTTCAAAATAACCATGGGCCTAAAATGTCATAATTATAACCAAAGCAAACGGGGCCTAAAATGTCAAACTAACCAAAGTAAACAGGGCCTAAATAGTTTTTTCATCCTGTTGCGGAAACAAGCTCCCATACCTTTTAAAGGCAGTGAAAAAGGCAATACAATAACTTGCCCCAATTCAATAAAAGTACTACACAAACAAGAAATAACATCATTAAATTTATTTAACTTGATCAAGTCATTCGTATTGTTCACACTGTGCCTGCATATTTTTGATTCACGCAAAAGAACCAGCTCATTCATAATTAACTTTACATAATTTGTTTACATTGTTGTTATTATTTTAGACAGAGTTTATGTAATTCTCTTCAAATTAAAATTCACTCTGGTGATGTCTAATCTTCTCTCTTCTGTAAAAAATAAAATAAAAAAAATAAAAAAGCAGTTTGGTCTGAAATTAACAGTTGCACACATACAGCAGGGTCACATAACCCGACAAGCCAATATTACAGGTTACTGAAGCCTTTTACTCCTCTCTATTTAAAATTCATTGTCTTAAATGCTATCCAAATTCACTCTGGTGACATCTAAACTTTTTGATGTTTTATCCTAGAAAGCATATTGCTTTGATGTGAATATCTACAGATATAGAAGTGACTAAAGATAACTTCTTACTTCAGTTATCTTTAGTCAGATGCATTTACATTGTGACTGTGCCTCAGATGCAATCAACTGTATTATTTTATTTTATTTTTTTATTTTTTTATTTTTTAACAAAAGTGTGACCCAAATTACCAATATAAATAGCCCCTTAAGTCAGCATCAGGTCAATGTATCATAATCTCTCCATAGGAGATCTTCTATAAGGTCACCATCAGGCTACCCTGTCATTTTATTGTTTGTGGCTTTTTCGTCTGTTCGCACAGTCAGTACCTTGGGCTAAAGTGTACATAACAAACACAGATTCTTCTATTCTCGTGTTAATTTTGAGTACAAGTAGTACATTCTTCATATCTCCGAAGAGTGTTTAGTTGTATAATATTTAAAAAAGACACATAAGCTGTAGCAATTCTTTTTGAAAACAGCCAAGCTCGTGGAGGCGTGCAGTGGGTGGAGCTAAAGGGTCAGGAGCACACACACACACCATTGCATTATCCCTGGATAACTTTTAATTTCGCTATATGTTTGTATTGTTTACATTATATGCATGCACGTACGTGCCGATTGCCAAAAAAACACAGACATTTGATTGCAGTTTCACTCATCTCTTTAAATTATGACCCGGATCTTTTATTGCTGGGACCACTCCTTCTTTCAGTTTCAAACGGGCTGCAAATCCAGCACTGAAATGAGCCCTGTTTATAAAACATTTGTCACAGAAATGCCGGGAACAAAAAAACACCGGAAGAGCAAACTGCATCCACTGTCCCCTTAATGCTGGATTCTTTGGGAATCTTTCTGTCACAAGCAAAAATACACTTCTTCAGTGGCATTGTTGATTTTGTGGTCTAAAAACAAAATGACAGCGCTGCCGACAGCTTCCGTTACCTGAAAGAAGCACCTTGATGTCGCATTAATGGGCACTTATATAACGTAATACAGGGCCATACTCGAAAAAACTACCCAAATTTACTAAATCCTGAAGAAGTGTTTTTGAAAGAGATATACTCCGTCATAGGTCCAACTAATTTTTTGGAAACTTTGGCCATGTTTAGCATTGGGAATCCAATTTTTTAACAGTGTAAATAAGTCAGAATAATAGGATTAGGCTTCCCCTTTAAGATTATTTGAAGGACAACATGCTAGCATCGCTGTTGAAGAACTGCTACAGTACAACATTCAATAAATTCTTCTTTCCACAAGAACTCTGGTCGAGCGTACATATTTTATGTATTAGAGAAAACTAATACATTGGCGGGCCACCTAAACAGCTGCTAAGCCAAATATAGCCAAATCTAACAACAGTGTCACCAAATTTGACAAGGCAGCATTAGAGGTTACTAAAATTTGCTACACTTATTTCACACAATCATTTTTATTGTACCCAAATTCCCTCTCGTTATGTCTAATCCCTTTTGTTTCATACCCCAAAAGGCATTGTGTACTCAAGTGAACACAGCAGGGTCCCCAAATTTGAAAAGACTGCATTAGTGGTTACCAAAATCCATTAGACCTCTCTATTTCGCACACTATGAATTTAATGTCTAATCACATGTCTAAACTTCTCTCTTCTGGGGCCTCATTTATAAAACATGCATACACACAGATTTGATCTTAGATTGTGTGCACGTTAAAATCCACAGCAACGTTCATAAAAACAGTGTTTGACTTGGGAAAGTTCTCAGCGCCACATTGGTGTCTAAGCAGAGAGTCGGTGTAATGAAGGAATTTGAAAATCTAATCTTGGCGCTTGCCATACTGAAGTAAAGGATTTGGACGCTAACTGGTGCCCTTTTATATGTCAATGACAATTATTAGGTGGCATTTACAAGGCAGAGATCTGAAACCATTCAGCTGTGCACACAGATCATCTGCAATCTATAGATTTCACCTGGAATAGAAGCATAAACATGTTTTTGTACATATGGTCATTCTCTTAATCACATTGGAGATATGTTCAGAAAATCAAATTAAGGATGGTTTCTTCCCAGTATTGTATAAATAAGAAAGTTGGTCTTATGTGAACAGCTGCAGATATAGAGTCACCCAAATCTGACAACGAATCATAACAGGTTACCATATTTGGGGACCCTACTGTATGTGTACAACTGCAGCACCTTTGCTGCAGTATTTATTCTCCTTTATTGCATTTTCTTTACCTCACTCAATGTCAACTTGCTCATGTTCAGAAAATGGTGAATGACATTTGTGTGACTCAGACTAGTTGAAAGTGCATCAAAACAGAAGCAGGATTCTAATATCTAAAGGAAAATAGACTACAAACATACAGCAGTCTCTCTTGGCACTGTATCCCCCATTTCTCTATCTCTCTCTCTGACAAACAATTGGATGTATGGTGGGAAAAAAATCTATCTGTCATACATTTATTTCATCCTCAGAGGCAGGAAATTTCCTCTCTAAATTCCCATCTGGTATCTATAAAGAAAGCCGTCCGGCCACATTGGGCTTGTATCTTTCAGGATCAGGTGAATGAGTTTTCTTGCTACTAGCTTCCACAGACAATTGTTGAAGCGTCTGAATAATCCATTTCCCCTAATATCAGATAAACTGGGGACAATCAGTCACTCCCTCAGATGCAATCTCTGTAATACTTTAGCAGTGGGTGGGGGTGGGGGTGATTATTTGTGTTGCCTCTGATCATCGCTGACTCCAAAATCGACAACCAACCTGGCATCCGTAATACCGATAGCAGCGATAACATACAGAGGATAAAAGGCTTTCTGTCACTGCCATGCAAATAGTTTAGTTGGGGACGATACAGCACATTGGCTACTTCATCCAAAAAGCAATTACATCCACTTGAGGAGAAACAGAACAGGTGTTTCAGAATACAGGGATCTTGGGGTTGAAATATGAAACATTTTTCTCACTGTAAAGTTACATTTTGTTATATATTCAATAATTATCTGTTAGTGGTGCTTGTAGCTGTTATGTAGGTGCTTGTGGTATTGTTGCTTGTATAACTTCCATGTCGTTTGTGTTTACAGACAGAGGAGAGGTGTTGTTCTGTCTTTAAAGAAATCAGGGTTGCAATCAGAATACCGCAGGGCCTAAATAGACTCTTTTGACTTTGGCCAGTAAGTAGACACATAGCTATGGCAAGCTTGCACCCATGCAACACATGTAGTTTATTAATTATCTACTATTATCCAAAGGTTTGGGACCAGTAAGATTTTTTTTTTATTATTTCAAATAAATACTGTTATATTGAACTTTTGTTAAAGAAACGTAAATCATTAAAAAAATATGAAAAACGAAATACATTTAAAATGTGTGTATTTTTTTGTACACACATTTGATAATTGACCAAAAATGACAGTCAGTACATTTATAATGTTACAAAATAGTTATCTTTCAAACAAATACTGTTCTTATAAATGTTCTATACTTATCATCATATACTATGATGAAAATGACAGGCCTCTCTCATCTTTTTTAGTGGGTGAACTTGCACAATTGGTTGCTGACTAAATTTTTTTTTTTCCACATTAAATAACCGTTAAATGTTAAAAACATTAAATGTTGAAAACAGCACAACTGTTTCTTGAGCATCAAATCAGCATATTAGAATGATTTCTGAAGAATTATGTGACACTGAAGACTGGACTAATGATGCTTAAAATTCAGCTTTGCATCATTAAATTATAAAGATAAAATTGAGTTATTTTCAAATGCGATAATATCAGATCAATGCTGAAAAAGAAATTCTTTCTAAAACATTAAGAAATCTTACTGACCCCAAACTTTTAAATGGTATTTAAACCTGGTCAGAACTCAGTAAGCTGTGTCTATAGGCTTCTATGTATCTTAAGCTGGGAACCATTTGTCCCAGGAAATTTTTTTCCCACAGACATGTTTCTGTTCCATTGCAGTCTAAAGTACCTTGAAGATTAGGCTAATTTGTCCAGGACTGCTCTGGATATCATCCTCTGCTGGAATTCGTCCTCCGCATATAAGCTCAATAAAGCCTAAACCTCCTCATTGCTCCATTGGTCATATTTTTTATAACTCCATTGCTGATTTGAATAGCAAACAACTCTTACTCCACGCAACTTTTAAAATGGTGGACGAAATAAAATCATTATGCCCAATCAACCAATCCGCATTTTCAGAACCTAAATCCCACCCCTGAAAGTTCCTGAACTTCGAAAAACTACTAACTTGCGAGCAGGGACTTTCCGAAGGGGAAATTATTACCCGAATCTTCGTTTAGACTGGTCCACACACACCGGGTACCTAGTCTCTACACTGTAAAAAATTATTTGTTGACTTAACTTAATATATTTTGTTATCTTTTTGCATTGGTTTTTTTAAGTTTCTCTTACTTATTTGGATAAGTTATCTGAACTAATTCCATTTAGTAATAAAAACTTCCCCTTCAGTTTTCTGAACTTAAATGTTCTAGTCATCATAACTTCACTTCAGTTTTCTGAACTTAAATGTTCTAGTCATCATAACTTCACTTCAGTTTTCTGAACTTAAATGTTCTAGTCATCATAACTTCACTTCAGTTTTCTGAACTTAAATGTTCTAGTCATCATAACTTCACTTTAGTTTTCTGAACTTAAATGTTCTAGTCATCATAACTTCACTTCAGTTTTCTGAACTTAAATGTTCTAGTCATCATAACTTCACTTCAGTTTTCTGAACTTAAATGTTCTAGTCATCATAACTTCACTTCAGTTTTCTGAACTTAAATGTTCTAGTCATCATAACTTCACTTCAGTTTTCTGAACTTAAATGTTCTAGTCATCATAACTTCACTTCAGTTTTCTGAACTTAAATGTTCTAGTCATCATAACTTCACTTCAGTTTTCTGAACTTAAATGTTCTAGTCATCATAACTTCACTTTAGTTTTCTGAACTTAAATGTTCTAGTCATCATAACTTCACTTCAGTTGGTTGCAAAGCTGCTTTAATAAGTATTAATTGCATTACTATATTGATTTGTAAATTACATTTGATTTAGAATAAAACCTATAGCAAATTAAAATCACAGCAACACATATCAGTACACATTTATATTTATTGCAAAAACAAACACCAAAAACAACCACACAAAAGGTCTGAAATGTCCTTTCTTCAGAAAATTGCAAAAAGAAACGGCACAGACTGTTAAACACCTCTGATTTGGCTTTATACCATTTTAATTTAAACTTAATTTAAGTTCATTTTAATTAACAATGTGTAAGCTCTCAAGCTTCAGTACATTTATCAATGAGCATAAACAGCACATATGCACCAGTGTTACCTCACTGCATTTTTTTCAGCTTTGCAGCTCTCCCCAACCATTAAACCTAGATTAAAAATAAAAATAAAATAAAAAGTTGGATAACCTCATAGCTCGAGCCCAAACAGTGTGGCAAAGGCATTTAGGGCATCTTCTAGATCCATGACCACAATCTCCGTCTAGTATGACATCCACATCCACAACATCATCTGGGAAGGCACTATCATGTCTGATGTCCTCACTCATGGCCAAGATGCCCTACATTAACCCCATGAACAATGTCTCTCTCATCATCATCTGGCTGGAAAAAAATGAGACACAGATACAAATTTTAAGTGGTGCTGTCATAAAATATTTATTCAAACATACATTAAATACTAAAGAACAGCAATACAATAACTATGCAATATAGTAAATATACTTTTTCTAGCTGACAGAATATTTTTTCTGAGGTAAATGTGACGACATTGCTTAAAAGCTATTTATTGACGTTTGCGCAGTTGAAACACTGCGATTACATGAGACAATACAGATTTCATACATTGTACTGTATCTTTAAACATATTCTCTGATGTTCATACATGTTTATTTCATGCTGTATCTAATAGTAAAGTGCAATATTCAAATGCAAAAAAGCAACAAAAACAACATTTAAAACCACTGTCATATTAAAGGGTTAGTTCACCCAAAAGTGAGAATTAGCCCATGATTTACTCACCCTCAAGCCATCCTAGGTGTATTACATTCTTGTTTCATATAGTTCATTCACTTGGCCCAATAAAAAATGTGCTTGTCCGGAAAAAAGTTCGATATTTTTTTGTTTTTCCGTGCGTGTGTGCGTTGTAAATATAATTTATTCTGAAGCAATATTCTCCCCAGTGTTCAATCAGCTTTGACATATTTAAATATGCATATTTGTGATTTAAAAAAAAAAATATTGAATCATTTGAAATGTAGGATATTTTTACCTTTTATAAAGGGAATTTTCCCCCTAATCTTATTAAATAAAGGCTCTGCTTCAGGTTTCATTCTATATTGTTAAATTTGATCAATACATTAAATTAAAATAAGACAATATAAGGGCTGTTACCAATCAAATAAAATAATTTACACTGAAAAATCACAACTACATTAAATAATTTTTTGAGATTTGTAGTTTTGAATAGACAAATACAAATGTTAGAAAGTATGTTTAAACATGAAACTAAACCTCCAGTAGGTGGCAGCAGGTGGCCGTCTTAATGAGTGAGCCATTGATTCGTTCATTCAAACGATTCATTCAAACACTGAATCGTTCAGTTGCTGTGAGACGCGTTACGGTTCTGCTGTGAACGATTTTCGCTGCTGAAATAGAACAAACACACTCAATATTGCATCTAAAATGTAAGTGACTAAGTGAATGTTAATGTAATGTTTATGGAACCGTCATATGAAATCAGAGTCACTTTCTGTCGTGATTGTATTCAGGAAACAGCTTAAATGGCTCTAGTGTTGCAATTTCTCCTAGAGAGGCTGCACGAGTGTCAACAGCGCAAACTTGTTATCGTCATTTCATCATATATTATTATCCACTATCGATCGCCACTTACACTAAATTAATGCACAATCATTCTTGCATTTTGGTGATTCACTAACGTTAGTTTATTTTTTGTTTTAATCAGGCCCTTGTCCATCGGGCAAGTAAAATTCTCTTTCACTTGTCCCAGACAAGCGTTAATGTCGAGCCCTGAATCAGTTATATTAAAAAAAGTTCTGGCTAATCCAAAAATTATAAATGGCAGTGAATGGCTGCCCAAATTTTGAAGCCCAGAAAAAAAGTGCATCTATCCCAGCGCTCGACATTAACGCTTGTGGATTTTTCGAAGGGACAAGTGAAAGAGAATTTTACATGCCCGATGGACCTGATTAAAACAAAAAATAGCTAGCGAATCACCAAAATGCAAGAATGATTGCATTAATTTAGTGTAAGTGGCGATTGATAGTGGATAATAATATATAATGAACTGACGATAACAAGGTCGCGCTGTTGACACTTGTGCAGCCTCTAGAGAAGACATTACAACACTTGACCTGTTTTCCTGAATACCACCACGACTGAAAATGACACTGACTTCATATGACAGTTCATAGCAAAACAATTAATTAACATTCACTTAAATTAACATTCCCTTAAAGTCACTTACATTTAAGAAGCAATATTTAATGTTTTGTTCTATTTCAGCAGTGAAAATCATTCACAGCAGAACCGCAACAAGTCACAGCAACATGTGTGTTACTGAACGATTCAGCGTTTGAATGAATCGTTTGAATGAACGACTCAATGACTCACTCATTAAAACGGCCACCTGCTACCACCTACTGGAGGTTTGGTTTGATGTTTAAACATTATTGGTCTATCCAAATATACAAATTTCAAAACATTATTTAATGCAAATTAAATTTTTCAGTGTAAATTATTTAATGTGATTGGTAACAGCCCTTATAGTGTCTTATTTTAAATTAATGTATAGATCAAATTTTACAATATAAAATGAAACCTGAAGCATAGTCTATATTTAATAAGATTAGAGGGGAAATGCCCTTTATATAAAGTAAAAAATAATAATTAAAAAAATCACAAATATGCAGATTTAAATATGTCAAAGCTGATTGAATACTGGTCAGCATATTGCTTCAGAATAAATTATATTTAAAACACACACACACACACACAAAATATCAAACTATTTTCCGGACAAGCACATGAACATGCTTAATGTCAAGCCCTGTATCCATTATAAAAATAATCCAGAAGGCTCCGGGGGGTTAATAAAGGATTCTGGCGGACCGCCTTCAACTTACGAAATAAGTGTAATGTCTCTCGAAGTTCAAAAGGTTTACGCCACGTCCGACGTCATCGTCGCGGCAATTACGTTTTTTTTACACCATGTCCGATGCCGTCGCTGCGCCAGTTGCGTTTTGTTTCCCCTCTACATCCGACGACATCGCCGTGCCAGTTACACTTTTTCCGTAACTTTAATACGGAAGGCCGTCGCGCCAGAAGCTACATATTTTACATTATAACTTTTTACATTACAAACCCATCGATTTACATCAGAATGTCTTTATTAACCCCCCTGGAGCCATGTGGATTACTTTTACAATGGATGGATGCACTTTTTTCTGGGCTTAAAAATTTGGACTGCCATTCACTGCCATTTATAATGCTTTAGATTTTTTTTTAAATATAACTCCGATTGTATTCGTCTGGAATACACCTAGTATGGCTTGAGGGTGAGTAAACCATGAGGTAATTTTCCTTTTTGGGTGAACTTACCCTTTAATAGTTATTTATTTTACCTGTATCGATTCAAACTCACATTTAATAATTTTCAAGGAGTTTCATGAAACTTATCTGTATGTGATGGCGATCTGAGAGAGAGACCATGCAGTGAAGCGAGATGTAGTTTCATCCGATCCGTAAACCAGTTCAGTTTCTTGTCAAGGAGCCATAGATAAAAACATTAAAAAAAAAAAAAAAAAAAAAATTTGATAGGCTTATTGACAACATGTTGCAATATTTACACTGTACAATGACTCAATGTGATTTAATTAGGGCTGAATACTTCAAATTTCACAATTTGATATTATTTAAATTCATAAAGTTAATATTTACCAGAAATTGCAGCAAATATAGTGAAACTGCTGTCCACCTCCAACCATTCGAACAAATAGACGGCGCGAGTTGTTGAGAGCTCCATGAACCCCGCGAGGTAAAAGCGTGTAACTTAACGTTAGGAACTCTGTATTTCAACGGCTCTGGGAGCACAACACACACACACACACACACACACACACACACACACACACACACACACACACACACACACAAATATAATTATAAAACAATATAATGTCATAAATACACTTTGTAGATGAGGTTAAACACGTAACTTACTTTGTGTTATCTTGGTTAAAAGTAAACTCCATGTCTGCACTGCACGGTGAGTCATGTCCCCTGAGAGAAAAATTATTGCTCGTTTAAACGCGCAAAGCATATAAGTTACATATTGGTATAAAGCAATAAATTATGAAAAACAAATGGTAAATGAGATAAAACACTTACTTTACAATATTTCCCTGTAAAAAAGTTCTCTCGCCTCAGTCGCCTGTTTCTATCCTCCGCTCTGCACCGCGAGTCAAAGAAGATATCTCTAAGTTTAGGTGCACGGACACACACACACACACACATACCATCCTACCACAATATAATGTTATAAACTTCTCACTGTTAATGAGATAAAACACTATGCCGGTGTAAACATTACTCATTTGCTCAGCATTGCGATTGAAGGGAAATGGCGTCTGGTCTGTCAGTCGGTGGGGGAGGGGATACGGGGGCGCGCGCATACAGCACGTGCATTTCCTGGATGTACATAATTATCCTCTCCGCCAGATGGCGCTGTTTTCACTAGCCGTGTTAATACAAAAACTCTTTACTCATTGACTCCTTGAATTAAGACTTGGTTTATATGGTGTGGAATGGTACGTATTAAATACGGTAAGTTAAATAAATGTGCTCATATCTATATAATTAGAGTGTTGTATATAAATCAGCTGCACATAGTAGATTAAGTTTAGTTTACTGTAGTTAAATAAATAGACTAAAGTATAATTGGAGTAAAATCCAGAACAGTTCAACATATGTTTTTGAGTTAAAACAACAATTATACTTGTTCACTTAACTTTCAGTCTAGTTGAGGACAAGAAAACTTAAAATGCCTTGTTGTCTGGACAATCTAGTTATCTCTACTGAAAATTTGTTGTTGAAATAACAAAATCGCAAAAAATTTTTTTACAGTGTAGGGAAAGTTCCTGTGGTGGAAACGTAATTTATTTGATAGGAGGGCAGGGTGTTTCAGTATTTCTCTTTGACTTTGCATACTCAAGAGTAGAGGTCGACCAATTCATCGGATTTGCCGATTAATCGGCACCAATAGCTGATTGGTGGAACAATCGGTTATCGTCAAAAATCAATACCGATAGTTTTTCCGGTTTGCGTCCTTTGCGGGAGCGGCTGAGAAGGGTGCTATCATTACACAGTAGCCCCCGAGAGCTCTAAGAAGGGTCTGCTGGAATTATATAGCGCGAGAGCGGCCTCTAGAGGCCAAATAAAAAACTATCACTGTTTACATTAACATGTGAGCTGCGCGCTTCACTGAACGCTGAGCGCACTGACACATCTGTTTAAAACACTGAAAGGGAAACGGTATGAATACAGAACACTTCAATACATGTTGCCAAATCATTATTACGTTTTTTTTTTTTTTTTTTTTGGTGACTAGATGCTTTAGCAGCAAAAGAACAGCAGTATGTATGTACTTTACTTTGTTGTCGAGGCTGAGAGGACGCTAGCATTAGCAGTAACATTTACCTCAAGCAGTTACAGTGGTGTTACAACTAGTAATGTAAGAAACCAGACTGTATGGTCATGCATCCGACAATAATATTAACACATCAGAAACGCATTTGATTTCAATACATATTTTGTTATTTTGATAAGAAAAAAAAACAACAAACTGTTTGGATTTATATGAAATAACACTTAATATAATACAATATAATACATTATAATACATATCCAATATTTCATTCGTAACATTAAGTAAGGTTAATAAATGCTGAAAAAGTATTAATCATTGATAGTTTTATCTGTTAGCCTTTTTTATACACCAGGGTATATGCAGAAATCCTGAAGTTAATTTCAAGACCTTTTTAAGACTTTTTAAAGACCTTCTCAAAATATTTTAAGACCTCATCGCACTTCAAGTTTTAATCGTCAACAAACCTTTAATAAACAGTTGTAGTCGAATGTAGACTTAAAATCTTTATCGTAGGCCAATTTTGTATTTCTTACATTGCATATCTGTTTCGCAACGTATGGAGGGCGACATTACCTAACTGCGCATTTCGCAAAATACATGACGTCACCCGTAGACAGCGCTCGCCAGGGATGGAAATTAACTTTTTTCAAAGTCTACCACTCAATGTTTTTACCAGCCACTTTTTTGTTTTTAACTGACAATGTGTAACTGCACGTGAAAATTAATACTACAAGCTCTACAATACTTAAGCAGTTTATTTAATCTCAAGTCTCAATGAAATACAGACATTTTCACGATGATTTGTGGTCTTTTATGGCTTTCAGTTTTATGGTTTTTGTCCCAACAATGAAACTATTCGTTCTGGCATCTTTGAAGTGTGTTGACAACATACTGAGCAGAACATTGTCAGTAGGGACGCACCGAAATCACTTCTTGGCCGAAACCAAAAAAGAAGAAACAAAAGCCGAAAACCGAAAAATAAAATTCAAACTAAAATGTTTAACTTGACCTCACTCATGTGTACATTAAATAATAATGCACATGCCTACTGGAATGCAGAAAGGTACAGAAATTGAATAAAGTAATCAAATGTAAAATAACTGAATATTTAACTGTTTAAATGAAAGATTAATCCTTATTAAACTTACAAAAGCTATTCAATCAAGAGCATTGTTTAATGTCAAACTAAATATAAGGACATCACTCAGGCAGCAGTAAAGGCTACTGCGCCTTTAAGACCTGATGTAGGGATAATATGTCCGTCTTTCTCGACTGTGCATACTATACAGTTCACAGGCATATTCAGACTATGTCTGCTATGATACTCATCAAGATGGACATGTTGACATACTTCTTGTGTGAGTTTGTCCGTTTAAGCCCAAAACTGGAAAGAGAACTCAATATTTGCGCGCTGTGAGACGAGCGCGCGCTCTCGGATGATGCACAGCGTCAGATCTTCTCTCAGTGCGAGTCTCACAGCGCATCTTCACGCGAGTGATGACGGAGAAAACGACTGGTTATATGCGCACATACGGCAGCACTCGCATGCATTGAACAAAGTTTACAAAGAGGTGAAACAGCTCGGTAGGTGGAGCGAGTTTACCCGCCACAACTCAAAATCAGCCGCATTTGGCTGGTGGCGGTGCTAATTTCCACCCTTGGCGCGCGCGCGCTCCGAGCCGATCTCAGACTGATCTCGCCCCGTCTTTTTTTAATACTTATGGGGATGAAAAGAAATATATTCATAAATACTTTTTGGAGTCAAACTCTTTTGACAAAGCTTGAACAAAATACTTTCAAAATTTAAGACTTTATAAAGCCGTGATAAGACTTTTTAATACTTTATAAGGGTCTTAATTTTCCCAAAATTGATTTATCACCTTTTAAGACTTTTCAAGACCCCGCGGATACCCTGTACACTATGAACTAACATGAATGATTAAGATACAATTGTATTGCTCAACTATTATTAAATGGTGTAAAATGTATATTGCATATCATTCATGTAAGCTAGCTAAATAAGCTAATAAATCTTTGTTAACAAATGGGACTCGCAGTCTGTTACCTGACGTCCACTTACATGTTGCTAGGTTATGAGCTAAATAAATATTTATTTGTAATATTTTAATGTTTTAGTTATTTTCTATAGATTTTTTTTTCTACAGATATTAATCGGTTATCGGCAAGTGTGGTCCAACCTAGCTATCGGTATCGGTAAAATTCACTATCGGTCGACCTCTACTCAAGAGTGATTTTCTTTCAGCCATGCATTTGTAAGGAGAAGAAGTTGGCCAAGGACTTCTTGGAGAAGGCCAAGGAAGAAGTTGCTTAGTTGTGATGTGAAGACTGACACAGATCCACTTGGGCAGATTAAGGCTGATAAAGAATCCAACCAAATGCAAGAGCTTTGGAGAAGATTTTACAGAGGCAAATCACTCAGGAGAGCCGTGGATGTACCACAGAGCTTTTGCAACCAAAAATTTCTCACGAACACAGTAAATGTAAGTGTAAAGAGGCCGATACAGTGTGTGGACTGGGTATTTTCCTTTTGATGTGAAGAACTGGGACAGCAAAGCAGAACCGGCCCAGATGTAGTGTATATGCATGCTTGTGAAAATGCAAGTTGGCATAACAGTGTTTGTGTACGGCCGAGAGCAACTCAAGAGATTTCTTTATTTGGGTTGAGCTGAAAGATATCAAAAATGGATATCAAACCCCTTTTGCTCATCAGGGGAGATCAAGACAGTCAGCTAAATTGGAATTGGCACTTTAAATGTGTATCCTAGGTTTTCTGTGGGGCATTGGAAAGCATTAAAAGTCATTAAGTGTTTTTGCAGGAAATTAAGGCTTTAAATTGCATTTAAAAAGCATTACATTTTATTCTTACACACATTAAAAATTCATAGATAGATTTGAAGAAATTATATTACCAATTTATTTTGAATATAGCCTTCAATATTTGATAACTTTGATTTGATGTCACAAAATATGTACATTGGTGTTATCAGTGTTGCCAAGTCTGCAGTTTTCCCGTGGAACTGGACTACTTTTGCACTGTTGCTGCAAGTTTAAGCGACCATCCTCCATGCCGGCATGCAGTTTAGATTTTTTAGATTATTGTATTATGTAGACTATATTATATTACTATGAAAGAGAGGTCAACTAAATGAGTGTATTACCTGCATCTAATATAGCATTCATTCATCAGGTTGATGTCCATAATATTATATCCATTCTAAAAAAAAATGTGATATATTTGTCTTTGTCCTTTTAAAATGTTTTTTTTTTTTTCTTAGCATGCATTCTTCAACAAATTACCGAAGGACTTGCCGAGATGAAGCTGTTCTCTGTGGGTACGATCGCTGACGGCCTTGAGCTCACATCTGCGAAAATGTCAAAATTGTAAAGTAGGTGTAATGTTTACATGTATTTGAGGTCTAAACAGCCACATTCTCTCCTTATAAACTCTAAGAGAGAGAGAGAGAGAGAGAGAGAGAGAGAGAGAGAGAGAGAGAGAGAGAGAGAGAGAGAGAGAGAGAGAGAGAGAGAGAGAGAGAGAGAGATGTCATGGTCATATATGCCATTTTAAAAACGGCATTATAAAAAGCATTAATTTAGATTTGATGATACTTTTTTTTTTTTTTTATTGCTTACTGCATCTTTAGGTTTAACATTTAACAATATATTAAACTGTCAAAATACATACATACAATAAGTAAATACATACATATGGGTCCAAAAGATGAAGAAGAATGACCAAGAGGATCTAAATAATACTTTAGTTTATTAAATCAAAGTAAATCAGGTAGTCCACAAAGGTCAAGGTGTCACCTTCATTTATATAGCACTTTTTACATTACCTATTGTTTCAAAGCAGCTTTGCAGCGATAATAGGAAATTAATGCAACAAATATTGTTTTGGCTGTGCAACAGCCAAAAGTTGGTCCAACACCAATAAAACAGTATTCCTGCATACTAAAAACACCATGAACTGAAAGAAATGAAGGGCTTAAATATGCAAGATACAAAACTGAATGCATAGAAGTGTGATCTAACTAATTAATCTCTACCCATGCGAATGTTTTAGCTCCATAACAGTTCATCTGAGGAAGAGAGGGTGGTGGCTCTGAGGGCAGATGAGGGGCCGATGAAGGAAGAGGCTCTGATAAAAGAGAGACTAGGGTGCAGACGAAGAGCTAATGGGACTGAGTGACACCAATTGCTTTGGAGACCAAGGTGGTGCCAATCTGCCATGCGTGTCCATGGTACCAGAGAACCAAGGTGGAGCCGCAAGGAAGGCGGAGCCAGCTGGAGCAAAAAGGGTGAGAGTCGAAGCATAGCTGAAGGTCCATACATTTTTTGTTGCAAGCAGGGTGATGTCTGACCAAGATGAAGTCAGGGGGATGAGGGGACCCGGTGAAGACGTTAGGACGATGGTAACTAGTGGAGCAGAGTTAGGGAGGAACCAAAGCGAAGCCGACAGATCGACAGACCAAGGTAGAATGATGGGCTCAGACGCTGAAGGCTATGTGTCAAGAGGTTGAAGAGAACCAGTGGAAGCAGAGCTGACTGAATGCCTAAATAATCAAGAGGAGGCGGGAGAAGGGAAGCTGGCTGGGATCAATGACAATGACAAAGACTTTGTATAGGGTCTGCAAAACAGACTTTATTCTGGTAATCAGGTAATCCACAATGGTCCTACACCAGCGAAATAGTGTCCACACACAAACAACACCAGAATATAAAACTGAAAGAACTGAAGGGCTTAAATACCTAAAGAAGATACTGAACTGAATGCAAAAAGGTGTGATCTAATTGATAAATAACCATGGTGACAAGCTAGTGGTGGGAAACAGAACAAAGAACAGGAACTTAACACAATGAAAATTAAACTGAACATAACTTTTTCAACAAAAAGGTCACATTGTTTTAACACTATAGTTAACTACATTTTTTACATGAAATAACAATGAAAAATACCTTTTTAGCATTTATTAATGTAAATTGTTTCCCCAGCATTGACAGAATTTTTTGTAATTTTTGAGATAACGCATCCCCACCATTGGCAGAATTATCCGGCTTTCTGTGTATTCATTGTTATAAAGTATGGGGGAGGCACTATTAAGCATATTCTGAAAGAGCACTGACTCAAAACACATGAAGACGACGCAGAAACAAGCAATTTACTATATGCGTATATGTAAAATAACAATTTTAAACTGCATTTAAATTAAAACTGCCTAAATGAAATGTCGACCCAAGATGAGCTATAGGACTGCCAGCATTAGAGGTCTTGATGGACTCTATCAACTCCATCTATGTTTTGATCATCATTCTGAATCAGATCTCGATGTATTCTTTGACAATAGCATGATTTTCTCAGCTTTTTGCTCAATTTTGCATTTTTTTTTTTTATGAAACTTAAAAATATTGCATCCAGCTAGAACAAAATTTTATTTACTAACACAATATTGAAATCAAAAGTTGTAGGCCTATCTGTTAAGATTTATGTTTTTTCTGTTTTTTTTTTTTTTTTGTTAACTCTAATAACCCTGAAGGAAGTTAGCAACTCTGATGACGTGACACTACAGAAGCAATTCCTAATATCTGTTCATTGTGTTCATTCACTTCATTGTGAATGATTTGATTGTCCAGCACAGCTGTTAATCCACAAAAGCACTGTAATTTACATTTATTTAACAATTTCTTACAAGCTGGTGATTTTTCAAAACTCTGTTTCCACTGTCTTCTGAGCTGCTGGGCTCTTTGTAGCATGCAGCTGTGAGGAATGGCAGATGAAGCCATCTCTCTGACAGTTTGGCAGGACCGTATGTAGAAGAGGTTGTTTTTTATTGTGTTCCTGTCAGTGTACCGCCCTCCTACACAGAACCTATACATCAGACTCCCACTACGAGCCACAGATCTCACACCCGGTTGATGAACGCCTGTATGTGCCTCAGTTTAAAGAGAATACTGACTTACTGCTGAGGAACCCTGACTAGCCTCACATCATTTCTTCTTAGTTTTCAAAAGCACTTATGCTCAGGCTGAACATTTATATACAATAAATGAAATATCCAAAGAGAAGACAGGTTGTGATGTTTAGTTAAATTAACCATTTTCAGGGCTTTTGTTGTTATATAAATGTCAAATTAAAACTATCTCAAAATCCCATAGTGGGACCAAAGCGATGTATGACCAAGGCAATGACGGGTGGATGGGGGAACCTGGTGGAGCTGGTAGGATGACATAGCGAAGCTGAGGGAGCATTGAGCCAAGACTAAGGAAATGGGTCGGTGGACTGAGGTGGAGTCTGGGACTCTGTGGCTAGTGGTAGAGACAGGGGATCCTCATGCCTGGCTCTGATAGAGGAGGTGGGAGAGGGAGACTGGAAGGAGTCACAGGGAGAACAGGTGACATGGGGCTGGGTGAAACCAGCGGAGAAACAGGAGTTTCAGGGCTGGGAGGGACCAGTGGGGATACCGAAAACTCAGGGCTGAGCGGAAACTGTGGGGAAGAGAGATTCACAGGCATCACCTCCTCAAATAAATGCATAAAAATTAAAGTGTCTAGCTCATCCAAACAACCTAGAAGTGGGTGGGGCTTCCATGAAAGTCCTCAAATTCCACTAATACTAAGTACCAGTACCCACTCCACAATTGCAGCAAAATCCTCCTTTGGATTGCACACTGGAACACGTACCGCTCGCTGAGGTTGGTGTAATAAAAGACTCTTTTATTACACCTTCTTTTTTATTAGAGTGTGTTTAGTGCGCTAGTTCTAAAAAGTCAAGAGTGTGGTCTTCCAGTGAGCTATCTTTCTGCTCCAGGCACAAAAGCTGTACAGTGGGGAGTATAGGTGTTCTGTCACGTGTAACTGCTAGAAATGAGCGCACAACGAAGGAGAATTCAGAATCGCAGTCTTTAATAAATCCATGCTGGGGAAACACATGAGAAAAGGCAAACAAATCCACTAACATTGACAACACCAGGCAAAGAACCGAACCATACAGGGATATATAAATACACATGAAACCAATTAGATAATTAATGGGAAACAGTTGAACAAAATACATTAATCAAAGGAACAAACTAAAACACTGGGAAACTGAACAAACCTAGAATGATAAAACTGAACATAAACATGACACCATGAAAATGCAGATACAGGATTAAATAAAACTGTTACCATATGTGTGTGTGTGTGTGTGTGTGCGTGTGTGTGTGTGTGTGTGTGTGTGTGTGTGTGTGTGTGTGTGTGTGTGTGTCCAATTGTTCCATTAAAGACCGAATTTCTTTTTTAAAAATATATAAACAAAATTAAAATGTCTCGAAATAGATAAATATGGAAACTACACTGGCTGATATGCTGCATGATTGAAAACGAGAATTTTATTTTCCCCGTTTAATAACCATTGTGCTAGAATACTGACTTTGAAATTAAGCACCCTTTTTGACATTGTATCTGGTTTGTGAATGGTGGAGCATTATGGTTATGAATGGCTTGTGGCTCATAAAGCCCCTCAAGGTCACATTGTGTGAGACAGGAAGTTAACTGTCATATGAATAACGGAATGATGGATTGCTCTGTAGATTGTTCCGAACCATTTTGAAGGAGTCTAGGAGATCCAAACAGCTCGGAGAGTCTTTTTAACGGTCGAGCGTTGTGATGTGACCTCTCACTGTACACCTTATGCTACCAGTATTTTGACCTTTGAAAAAGTGACATTAAAGCTGTATTTGACAGAAAGCCGACAGCGACGTGCACTTGAGCCTAAATGATCTACCATAGCTCAGGCCACGAGGACGGCCTGTAAATTATTAATAACCGTTATCTCATTCAAACTCTGTTGCGGAGGCTTATTGAAATGCGCTGACAGTAACAAAAGGAAACTCAGTGTGTCAGCTGCCTGAAGTTCAATATTTAGTAAAGTGTGATTAACTCTATAGAGCCCCTTTTTCTGGAATCTTTGCGTGCGTTCACACACATCCTGTAAAGATCCCATAAAGACACGTGACATCAGAATGTCTCCACAGGGTCTTTAGTTTGCAGTTACTTGTGGAAGTTTTTTTGTTTTTCTGATTTGATTATAAACTAATGTATCGATAAGCATGTATTGCTTAGTTCCGCTAAGCTGGTGAACAATCTCAGCGTCCTCACTATCACACTCCTTAGAGAATTGATCCTATCTTTTTTCACACAGGGTGCATTCCGTTACTGATCCTAGGCAATGTTACTAGGCCAGGGACATGTTTGCGTTCACAGAAGGCACTCTAGCAATTTTATGGAAATTTGATCAATCTCATCAATGCTCTGTGTGAAAGAGGCTTAGGACAGTCAAAATAATAACCCATGCATACATAAGTTAATATTCTAGCTAGGCTAGGGTAATATTCTATCAATATTCTAGCTAGGGTTGTAGTCAAGACCACCTAAACCGAGACCCAGACAAGTCCAAGACAGAGTCAAGACTAAGACCAGTGCAAGTACCCACACTTATGATAAAATGTGGAATATGCATATGATTTGGCCTTTCTCTTGTATGTGTGAGTGTTTAAATGTACCATGGGATAAGTTTTGATCAAATAATAAAAAGGTATTGCAGCCTTGGGGAATTCATCTTTTTCTTCTATAAGCAAATAACACTTAACTTTTAATCAATGAGAGACATTGAAGACGACGTGTCCATATTGTTTACGGTCTAGGGTGGACAGAAACACCAAACTGACTCTGACAGAGGGCGTGTTTGTTTTGTGAAAAGCGCTCGCGCCAATTTTAAAACTCAAAGTTCCGTAAAATGCTAATCTCGATGAGGTATTAATCTCAGACAGTCCAATATGTCTTAAATGAATGTGAATAACAGGAGGTGGAATGTGTATCATACAGATATGCATTAGTATGCTGCTTAGGCAAATTATTTTATATATGTACTTTCATTTACAATTTAAAAATGTTATTGTGCAACAGCAAGGAAAATAAACCCTGCACTTGCATTTTATTTTGATTAACTACAGTTTGATTTAACAAATATCTCACATTTTTTCCTGGTTTTCCTGGGTAAAAAATGGCCTTTGGTGGTGGCTGACAGACCACACACACACACGCACACACACGTAGTGTTTCCATGTTTTATGGGTACTTTACATAGCCGTAATGGATTTCATACTGTACAAACCGTATTTTCTATCGCCCTACACTGCCCCTGCCCCTAAACCTACCCATCACAGGAAACATTTTGCATTTTTACTTTCTCAAAAAAACTCCTTCTGTATGATTTATAAGCAGTGTCGGGCTCAGTGATGTTGAATTTAAATTACGTGTACAATAAATACATGTTACATTGTGATGTAATTGTGTTTTCTGGTAGGGACTAAACAACAAAAATATTTGTATCAGCTGAAAGGCAGAATACAAATGTTTTTATTAACTTAGACATTATATACCAGTTTTATGTTATGTTTTAATGTTGGTAACTTCTCACACATTGTCCCACACAAACTTAGTAATCGTCCCACATTTGGTTTGTTTGATGGTGGTAAACCTAATCCTGCCTCCTGAATATTTAATTTAAGTTGCATAGATTTTATTCTTACACTGATGTTACATGTTTAGCCATGTTGCACTTTGACAGTCAGTTCAGTTTGAGATATAGGCTATATTAGATTATTGTGTTTATTGTATCAATTATTCAAATGATTCTGACAGTTTTTGCCTTTGAAATCACTGGGAAAAAGGTGTCCCAATCAACCTGAATTCACACGATACTCTTTGAAATCAATTACAGTACATTGCATTATATTGCTTGAAACCCCAAATAGTATAACATTATTCATTAACTATTCAAAGTTATTTGTCATTGTAAAAAAAAAAAAAAAAAAGTTAAGAAAAAAAGCTAGCTACTTTTTGATCGTAACTTGTAGTGTAGCTAACTACTTTTTCAAAATGGTAGCTTGAATGACTTAACTACTATAACTTACAAGTAGCTTGTAAAGCTACAGTTTCAGAGTAGCTTTCCCAACACTGTTTATAAGATGTTAAAAAAATGTCCCCACAAAGACAAGGATTTCGGATATTGCCGATCTTTGTGGGGCCATCATCCACGTGATCTGTGAACACAATACTGACAATACATTAAAAACATGAAACAAAACAGTAATAGTTGCTTATCTTATTTTGATATCTCATATTATGTATGATCTCCTATCTTGATGTTTCTTTTGTTCCTCATTTTTACATTATTTACAAATAATTGTTTTGGCCTATCATAGCCTATCAATATTAGAAATAGACATATTTTCTGCCATATTCAATTTAATAAAATGATCAGCTAGCTAACAAACAATTTTGTTCTGTTTTCAACTCACTCAAATCTAAACTAAATGATTTAGAGTATTTATTTTCTTCACAGCTGAAATACCGTGTCCTTTTTTATTCAAAATATTCATAACTTATCATGTCATCAACAATCTCATCTCAAATAAGTGTGAGTGAGTTTTTGTTGCTTAAAAACCTTTATAAATGATCTTATGTGAGACGGGTGCCGCCATGTTTGTATGCGTCGCAATTCAGAGAGTCCTGTCAGATAGATTTACAACACACAAATTGATCAGTTTCTCCCGAAATGCATGTAAGTGGCCGGTAAACTGGAAAAGAATAGTGTAAACTTTATAGTTACTAAGGGCTACTATAAGCATTATTACACATCTTCTGAAAGAGTATAGAATCTCTGGATCAAAACACAGGAAAAGAAGAAGCAGAAACAAACACTATCATATGCATATGCAAAATAATGCGATCACCAAAATTAAACAGCATATAAATCAAAACTGCCTAACGTTACTGAATAAAATATCCCAGGATGAGCTACAGGACTGTACCCCATATTTGTTTTGATCATTGTTCTGAATCCGAATCCAGATCTCACAGCTTTTTGCTCAATAATAAGGCTTTTTTTATGAAACTTACGCACATCCAAGTGTTGATACATTTATATTAAAAGAATGCATGAAGTTACAATAAAATGTATTTTGGCATCTTAAAACCAAAAACAAAAAAGTGGCAGGTTAAGAAGCTAAATAGATGCAACCTTAAGAACAATCAGATACAATTATCATGTTGTTGCTGAAGCTGAATTTGTAGAGCATAGCAATGGGAAATTTTTCTTTGCATAAAATACTCAAAATTACCTGATAGAATATAATGTAAAGTACAGCAATTTAAGGTTTGAATATCCTGAACAAGAGAAAGTCTAGTTGGAGAGGACCATAACAAGGCCATCATGCCCTTTCTGAGATGGGATCATTTCATAGGCTTATGCATTTTTGATCATGATCTAAGAGCAATTGGATTAACTAAAGTGTCATTTGTGTCGCAGTGAAGGTTGGGCCCGGACAAATCCACTTGAGACCTCATTAGCCCTGTCTATGCCCCTCTTTACTTTGTGCTAGACATGAAACGCATGAGTTCTTCAGGCTTCTGAGGACAAATGAATATTTAAAAAAAATGAAAGAAAGAAAGAAAAAAGAAAGAAAGAACAGAGGACAAGGATTGATTAAGATTTTGAACCTCTGTCATGGACAATCCCTAATCTGACACTGTTTGTACATTTTATTGTATTCAATATTCACTAAAAGACTATATACAAATCTGGAAGTTATGGAAGCATATGGGGTAGCAATTTTTGCTTTTAAATGCAATATGCAAAATGGCTATATATACATTTTATTTTCCATAACCATGTGTGCATTGCTTGGAGTAAAATTCAAATTCCATAATATAATTTAAATTTGTGGTTTCCTACACGAGCTTTAACATATCATTTAAACTTATATGTTAAAATTTTATAAATCGCAAAATTAAAATTAAAATGTATAACAGAAAATTATTAGATTCGAATCGATCAAGTTCCTGCTGGGAACATTGGCGGCAGAGCTTAAAGTCCTCATGAAATCAAAATTGACCCTATTTACTTTCTTAGCACATATTAAAGGTCTTATGGTGAACAATTAATCCGTGCAAGTTAATACACAGAAAGAAAAAAACAATTATTGCAGTTATTTTTAATCAAAATCTGAACAGTTACTTCCAGTCTGGACACGGCGTTTCTTCTCAGATGATGTCAGTTTGACGGCTAAAGCCTAGTTCAGACTGCACAATTTTCAAACTCATTGGGTCACTGCTCTTTTCACACTGCATGACTATCTAGGGTATAGCATTCAGTCACTGCTGTGTTCACACTCCACGATGGATTGGTAACAGAGGGGTTCACACTGCGTGACTGTACAAGAGGAAGAATCGCTCTCTCTCTCTGTTGCACAAACTACGTTTCCCAACATTCCCAACCAAACGCACGTGCAATGTGACAAGTAAATAACGCAAGATCACACGTGCATTAGATTAGACTGAGTTCTCGTGAGCCACTGCAGCCTTATATATATAAGGCTGCAGTGGCTCAGGGGTTCATGTAGGTTGGCAAAAACTGGAAGCAATCCCCGGTTCTACATGACCAAGTGTCAAGGTGTCCATGAGAAAGACACCTAACCCAAGCTGCTTTTTTTTTGCTTTATTAACTGTGTATATATCAATCAATCAATCAATCAATCAATCAATATATTCAGTATTCAGTAATGTGCAGTATTAGTTTTTTTGGAAAACAGATTCATCTTGCACTAGCAAGTAAACATAAAAAAATAAAATACTGAATGCTAAAGTAGCATATAGCTGTTTAGTGAAACCATTTCACTTCGAAATATATAACTGTTCAGCTAAGCACTTGGGTCTGCGTGTGAGAGATGTGCCAGATTCCCACCTGCACACACGCATTAACACCCAAACACATGCTCATTAGCATGTTCTTTGTTGCTCTCGACATGTCAGCCGCAGCTCAGTGACTGTCTGAGCACCTGAAACAATCCATCAATTGCTGCTCTCCAGTGATCTTGCCGTAAGACCTTGTCAGCCACAGATATAAAGCACTGAGCATGCTAACTAGCTCTGAATGGAATCAGCCGCATCCCACAATTTCTCAGTGACAGATACATCGCTTTAATCCCCTGTCTCTGCCACCTGTCCCCCTGAAGCCTGTCACTTTTACTTTCCACCACCATAATCGCTGGAGTAAACTGGGATCTGTTTCAGGTGTGTTTACTGTGTGTCAACAGTTGTTGTGTTTTTTGAGGCATTCAAAGAGAAACATCTGAGATGAAGATGATAACACACTTCTGTTCAAATGTTTGTGGACAGTACGTTGTTTTTTCGTTTTTAAAAAAAGAAACAAATACATTTATTTAGCAAGAATTGTTCATAAATGAGGGTAAAGCCATTTATCATCATCATCATCATCATCATCATTATTATTATTATTATTATTATTAATAATAATAAAACATTTATATTTCAAATAAATTATGTCTGCTGTTTTAATTCTATCCATTCATCAAATGTATCCCTTCGTCATTTACACTACATTGCCAAAAGTATTGGGACACCCCTCCAGATCATTAAATTCAGGTGTTCTTATCACTTTCATGGCCAAATGTGTATAAAATCAAGCACCTAGCTATGCAGACTGCTTATGCAAACATTTGTGGAAGAATGGGTCACCTTCAGGAGCTCAGTGAATTCAAGCGTGGTACCAATATAGGTTGCTACCTGTGCATTAAATCAATTTGTGAAATTTCCTCACTACTAAATATTCCACAATCAACTGTTAGTTGTATTATAACAAAGTGGAAACAATTGGGAGCAACAGCAACTCAGCCAAGGTGGTAGGCCAGGTAAAATCACAGAGTGAAGTCGGCAACTTTCTTCAGAGTCAATAAATGCAAACCTCCAAACTTCGTATGGCATTCAGCATTAGCTCAAGAACAGTATGTAGAGAGTTTCATGGAATGGGTTTCCATGGCTGAGCAGCTGCATCCAAGCCTTACATCACCAAGTGCAATGCAAAGTGTGGCAAGGGGGGCGTGGTTCAGCGAGGTCTGCAGCGGGAGAGAGAGCCGCGGGACAAGCGGTAAGTGAGTGGGTTGGAAGCAGATTAATAACACCTGTCTCTTGTTCTAGTAATGAGCGCGGAGAGGGAATAAAACCTCGGTGGAACCGGAGATCAAGGAGAGAGAGAGATCGGACGGTTGATACGGACGCACAGAGACTGAGTTCCCGGAAGCCGGAAGTGCCGACCCGGAAGTGATCGAGTGTCTATGAGAATCCACACCGCAGTGTGTGTTGCTGAAGTTTATTACAAGTTTTGAGTTATAATAAAGAAAGTATCAACCGTCCAGCCGACCCCCGTGTCCTCTTCCTTCCTTCCATTATCGAACTTTACTACAGTGGTGCCGAAACCCGGGAAGGAAGTAGGACCGCGCCGCCGCCATGACAACACCAACGCCCTCCGCCACGGTGTTTGCGGACATCATCACCTCTCTCGCGGCCCTCCACCAGGAACAACATCAGTCCATGCTGGACCTGCGGGCGGACCAGGAGCGCCGCTTCGAGGCCATCGTCCGCGGCCAGCAAGAGGCCAGGTTCCGGAGCTGGATAGACCGGGAGGTTCGCACCGAAGCCGCCGGGCTCGCCAGCGCACCGGTCCACGTGCCCCTACATAAGATGGGGCCACAGGACGATCCCGAGGCCTTCATCGAACTGTTCCAGAAGGCAGCGGAGGCCTGCGGGTGGCCCCGGGCACAGTGGCCGGTGCGCCTCATTCCACTGCTCACGGGAGAAGCCCAGGCGGCCGCCCAACAACTGCCGGTGGCGAACCTCCTGGATTATGAAGACCTAAAGAGGGCCATCATCCAGCGGGTCGGCCGGACCCCGGAGCAGCATCGACAGCGGTTCCGCTCGCTGGAGTGGGCTGAGGCCGGTCGGCCCTTCGCGATGGCCCACCAGCTCCGGGACGCGTGCCGCAAATGGCTATTGGCCGGTGGAAGCGACGTGGACCACATCGTCGATCTGGTGGTACTGGAGCAGTTCATCGCTCGGCTCCCCAAGAAGACCGCCGAGTGGGTCCAGTGCCACCGGCCCACGTCGCTGACGACGGCCATCAACCTGGCGGAGGACCATCTGGTGGCGTGCCCGGGGGTCGGCGAGCCCCTATTAACTTCTCCCTCTCTCTCTCCCCCCTCTGTCTCTCCTTCTCGCCCTGTCCCTCTCCCTAGGTCCCGCCCTCCAGGGCCCCCTCGTATTCCCCCCAGAGGCCGGGGTGGAATGGGCCCAGGGCAATACGGGAGTTCGAGGGCCCCGCCCAGGGGGGCGGGGCTGCTGGGGTCGGGCGGGGATAACGGTTCCGGTTCCACCCCCCCTCCGCGCTCATTTTCCAACGCAGGGGCGGCGGGCAGGCCTGGGCTGGCCTGCTGGCGGTGCGGCGACCCGGACCATTTTGTGGACCGATGTCCGATGATGGACATCGGGACAATGATCCGGGTCCCGGACTTCCAGCGGACCACCCCTGATCAAGCAGGAGAGTACCAAATTCCTGTGAGTATCAAGGGGGGTACATATCAGGCCTTGGTGGATTCAGGCTGTAACCAAACCTCGATCCATCAAAGCCTGATGCAACCGGGGGCATTGGATACAAGCCGCATGGTTAAGGTGCGGTGTGTGCACGGGGATGTGGTGGAATATCCGGTTGTCCCAGTCACGATACAGTTTAGGGGAGAAAATCATAGTGTTGAGGTGGCGGTTAGTCCCCACCTCCGGCATCCGCTAATTCTGGGGACAAATTGGCCCGCCTTTCCGGCATTATTGGGGTCGTTATGCGCGGATGCCGCTTGGGAGAACAAGGCTAGGAACGGGGCGGTGCGAGTGCAGGTTGGCGAGACTGATGCGGGGCCCTTGGGAACCGCTTCAGAGGAACCAAGCGGGGTCGAGAGGCTGATTCTCTCGGACCGCGATGACTTCCCTCTGGAGCAGTCCCAAGATGAGACGCTAAAACATGCTTTCCAACAGGTCCGCACTATCGACGGTCAGGCCCTCCAACCCGCCTTGCCCGTCACGTATCCTTATTTTGCCATAATTAAGGATAGGTTGTATCGAGTGACCCAAGACGCTCAGACAAAAGTGGATACAACCCAGTTGTTAGTACCGAAGAGCCGCCGGGAAATGCTTTTCCAGGCGGCTCACTCTAACCCGATGGCGGGCCACCTGGGACAGGCGGCCACACTGAATCGTTTAATGACCCGATTTTTTTGGCCAGGCATTCATGACAATGTGCGCAGGTGGTGCGCGTCTTGTCCGGAATGTCAGTTGGTAAACCCACTGGCCGCTCCAAAAGCACCATTGTGCCCTCTACCATTAATGCAGGTCCCCTTCGAAAGAATTGCGATGGACCTCATCGGGCCATTAGAGCGATCCGCACGCGGACATCGTTTTGCGCTAGTTATCGTGGACTACGCAACACGATATCCAGAAGCAGTGGCTCTCCGCAACATCTCTGCGAAGAGTGTTGCGGACGCACTGTTTCGTTTAATCTCCCGAGTGGGGATTCCGAAGGAAATCCTCACTGATCAAGGCACGGCGTTTATGTCACGCACGTTAAGCGAATTGTACGGATTATTGGGCATTAAATCCATTCGAACAAGCGTCTATCACCCACAAACAGACGGCTTGGTCGAACGATTTAATCGCACTCTTAAATCCATGATCCGTAAATTCGTACAGGAAGACGCCAAAAATTGGGATCGGTGGTTAGAACCCCTCTTATTCGCTGTGCGAGAGGTCCCGCAAGCCTCCACGGGGTTTTCCCCCTTCGAGCTTCTCTACGGACGGCAGCCCCGGGGGGTGCTGGATGTCCTACGAGAGACTTGGGAGGAGGGACCTTCTTTGGCCAAGAACGAAATTCAATATGTGCTGGACTTGCGAACAAAACTCCACACCTTGGGGCGGCTATCTAGGGAGAATTTGTTGCAAGCCCAGGACCGCCAAAGCCGGTCGTATAACAGGGGTACGAGACTACGCAAATTCACACCGGGAGAGAAAGTGCTCGTATTACTCCCTACATCGAGCTCTAAATTAATGTCGAAGTGGCAGGGGCCGTTTGAGGTCGCACGACAGGTTGGAGACCTCGATTATGAAGTGATACGCTCCGATAGGAACGGGGCACGTCAAATATACCACCTCAATCTCCTTAAGAAATGGAATGAGGTGGAATCAGTGTTGTTGGCGACGGTGATCGGGGGAGAGGATGATCTCGGGCCAGAGGCGAGCATCAAAGCACAATCGGTCGCACTGGCCCCTGGGGGAGATCACCTCTCACCGTCCCAACTCACTGATCTCTCAAAACTACAGGCGGAGTTCGCCGACGTGTTTTCGCCCCTACCGGGACGTACCAACTTAATTCAGCACCATATCGAGACCGAGCCGGGCGTGGTAGTTCGCAGCCGGCCGTATCGCTTACCTGAACACAAGAAAAAGGTAGTTCAGGAAGAATTAGGGGCAATGCTCGATATGGGAGTAATAGAGGAGTCCAACAGTGACTGGGCGAGCCCGATCGTTTTAGTCCCTAAGACCGACGGCTCGGTCAGGTTCTGTGTGGACTACCGCAAGGTGAACGCAGTGTCGAAATTCGACGCGTATCCAATGCCGCGGGTTGACGAGTTGCTTGATCGGCTGGGCACGGCTCGATTTTATTCGACATTGGACTTAACGAAGGGCTATTGGCAGATCCCCTTGTCTCCATTGTCCAAAGAAAAGACGGCTTTCACCACGCCGTTTGGATTGCACCAATTCGTCACGCTTCCCTTCGGTTTGTTCGGGGCACCCGCTACCTTTCAGCGCCTCATGGACCGGATTTTGCGGCCCCATGCCGCATATGCTGCTGCCTACCTGGACGATATCGTGATTTACAGTCACGATTGGCAGCGGCATATGCAGCATGTCAGGGCGGTCCTAAGGTCGCTGAGGGGAGCGGGGCTCACGGCCAATCCGAAGAAGTGTGCAATTGGGCGGGTGGAGGTAAGGTATCTGGGCTTCCACTTGGGTCATGGGCAGGTGCGTCCCCAAATTGATAAGACCGCCGCAATTGCAACCTGTCCGAGACCCAAGACCAAAAAGGAGGTAAGGCAGTTCTTGGGGCTGGCGGGATATTATAGACGGTTTATACCAAATTATTCGGACCTCACCAGCCCTCTGACTGACCTTACTAAAAAGGGGCTACCAGATATGGTCCAATGGACGGAGCCGTACCAGCAGGCCTTCACCCGAGTTAAGGCTGCTCTATGTGGCGGGCCGCTTTTACACTCCCCTGACTTTTCTCTCCCTTTTCTGTTGCAGACTGACGCGTCGGACAGGGGGCTGGGCGCAGTCCTGGCCCAGGAGGTGGAGGGGGGAGAGCGGCCGGTGCTGTACATTAGCCGTAAGCTCTCGAAGAGAGAGGCTAAGTACAGCACCATCGAAAAGGAGTGCCTTGCCATCAGGTGGGCCGTTCTCACCCTCCGCTACTACCTTCTGGGGCGGGAGTTCACCCTCTGTTCGGACCACGCTCCTCTCCAATGGCTCCACCGCATGAAGGATACCAACGCGCGGATCACCCGTTGGTATCTAGCTCTTCAGCCTTTTAAGTTCCAGGTGGTCCACAGGCCGGGTGCTCAGATGGCTGTGGCCGATTTCCTCTCCAGAAATGGGGGGGGGGGCGCAGGCCGGACGGCTCCCCGGCCTGAGTCGGGCGGTGGGGGTATGTGGCAAGGGGGGCGTGGTTCAGCGAGGTCTGCAGCGGGAGAGAGAGCCGCGGGACAAGCGGTAAGTGAGTGGGTTGGAAGCAGATTAATAACACCTGTCTCTTGTTCTAGTAATGAGCGCGGAGAGGGAATAAAACCTCGGTGGAACCGGAGATCAAGGAGAGAGAGAGATCGGACGGTTGATACGGACGCACAGAGACTGAGTTCCCGGAAGCCGGAAGTGCCGACCCGGAAGTGATCGAGTGTCTATGAGAATCCACACCGCAGTGTGTGTTGCTGAAGTTTATTACAAGTTTTGAGTTATAATAAAGAAAGTATCAACCGTCCAGCCGACCCCCGTGTCCTCTTCCTTCCTTCCATTATCGAACTTTACTACACAAAGCATTGGATGCAATGGTGTAAAGCACGTCACCACTAGAATCTAGAGCACTGGACTAGACGAGTCTGGGTTTGGCAGTTTCCAGGAGAACAGTACCTGCCTGACTTCATTTTGCCAAGTGTAAAGTTTGGTGGAGGGGGGGTGGGGGGTTTATGGTGTGGGGTCATGCTTGGGCCCTTAGTTTCAGTGAAAGAAACTCTTAATGCTTCAACACACCAAGGCATTTGGGACAGTTTCATGCTCCCAAACAGATTTGGGATGGGCCCTTCCTGTTCCAACATGATTGTTCACCAGTGCACAAAGAGATATAGATGAGAAAGTTTCTGTGAAGGATCCTGATTCCGTTGAGTCCTGACCTCAACATGATAGAACGCCTCTGGGATGAATTAGAGCAGAGACTGCAACCCAGGGCCTTCTCGGCCAAGAATGGTCAAAAATGTCCATATTCACACTCCCAAACTTTGTGGAAAGCCTTCACAGGAGAGTTGAAGCTGTTATAGTTGTAAAAGGTGGTCCAACTCTATATTAAATCCTACGGATTAATAATGGGATGTCATAAAAATGCATCTGCATGTCCCAAAACGTTTGGCAGTATAGTGTATATGCATATTCCACCACTACGTGGGTTAAGTATGATTTTGTAAAAATGTCTATTGTGTTCACTGAACAGTGTGTATATACAATGCTGCTTGAAAGTTTGTGAACTCCTTGCAGTGATCTGCAATCTGTGAAAAGGTGAAGTGTTTTACCAAAATAAGAGGAACATACAAAATTGGTTTTCTCTGTCATCTTTTGGCTAGCGTTACATTTATATGGTCACTCTTATTGTCACGGGTGTGTAGTGCAGCAGAGATGAGGAGATCCAGGACTTCCAAACAGATAGGCTTTTAGTCAAATGAACACCAAACACCACTTAACATACTGTAACTCAGAACGGACAAATGGGAGAACAAGGGAGAACTAAATGGTAAACAGAAATGAGATAATTAACATTACACAGCTGAACTAAACTAGACTAACGAGGGTGACTATGGAAACAGACAAGTGGTGGGAAACTGAGACAAAAGAACAAGCACAAACACAAGAGAAACAGACATACATGTGACATTACTCCCCCCTCCCAGTAAGCGCATCCTCGCACCATGAAAAGTACAACTGGGGAAGGATTGGGCACCCTGAAGTCCCCAGGGCACTGGGACTTGACTGGGGGCCTCCAGGGTGTCGGGTCAGGGGCCGTGGGCGGCCAGGGCAGGTCTGGAGCCCCACCCATTTAAACTCAAAATAAGATTGATGGTCTCAACTAGGGAAAACAAACAGGCAGGTTCAAGAAAACAAAGTGTCCTCGTCCAGACCAATCAGGAAAAAAACGTGTTCAATGACCAGTCCACCAGATGAGCGAGCTCAGTAAATTCCTCCACATACCTCTCAAGTGGGTGACCATTCTGCCGAAGCCTCCATAGGCGATCTTCTACTGAAGAGATTTTAGCTGGGGTCATGGGAGAGATTTGGGTCAGAAAAAAGCCCATCTGGAATGCAAAGTTCTGGCAGTTTGGTCCGGTCTACTGTCACGGGTGTGTAGTGCAGAGATGAGGAGATCCAGGACTTCCAAACATAGGCTTTTATTCAAATGAACGTAAAACAGAACACCAAACACCTCTTAACATAACTCAGACCGGACAATGAGTGGGAGAACTCAATAGCAAACAGAAACGAGATAATTAACAAAACATAGCTGAACTAAACTAGAGTAACGATGGTGACTATGGAAGAAGACAAGTGCCGAGAAACTGAAGGCTTGTTCGACTTCAACCAGGGATGTATAGACTGATCGGTGGCAGACTTGAAGCAGTGCATGCCGGTTCGAAATTTTGTCCGACTTGGGGCAGCGCCGAAGGCATGCGACTGTGACGTATGTCAACAAAGTACCGTGAGAGCGATTCGAGAGCAGCTTACTGATGCAGCTGGTGCAGATTCTCAAGGGGGGCTGCAGCAGGATGCAAGAGCTCTGATGACGACACCCAAAATGATTATTAGTGGAGGCTTTGCTATGCACATGGTAGACCATCTAGTTTTAAATGGCCGTACTATTAAAATGTATACATTTCATGTTGGGTGGCAATGATTATTTGCCAGAATGGACAGGATGGCAGCTGTCAATGTGTCCCCCTTGCCTTGTGGTGGGAATTAGATATACGTGTTTAGACGTTGTTTGGATGTCCAGATATCGGGTATGTATCCTATATAAAACCACATTTGAAACCTTACTTTTTCTCTGCGTCTGATTTAAAGCAGACAGAATGCTAGCTCTAACAAGCCATAGGTAGCTGACGAAAAAAAAGATAATGTTAACCCCCAGTCAAATTTAGCAATATAAACGGCTAGCTGTGCATTAAACGCTACAAACCCATTTGTGTCAGGTGGTTCTTTGCCTCCACGTCATGCATTCAAATGATTTAAAGCATATAGCTAGCTGTGGATTATCCCTTACCTATACAAGTCCTTTCCCAAAAAATTAGCATATGTGAAAAAAGTTCAATATTTTCCATAATGTAATGATAAAAATGTAACTTTCATATATTTTAGATTCATTGCACACCAACTGAAATATTTCAGGTCTTTTTATTGTTTTAATACTGATGATTTTGGCATACAGCTCATGAAATCCCCAAATTCCCCAAAATCTCAAAAAATTAGCATATTGCATCCGACCAATAAAAGAAAAGTGTTTTTAATACAAAAAAAGTCAACCTTCAAATAATTATGTTCAGTTATGCACTCAATACTTGGTCGGGAATCCTTTTGCAGAAATGACTGCTTCAGTGCGTCGTGGCATGGAGGCGATCAGCCTGTGGCACTGCTGAGGTGTTATGGAGGCCCAGGATGCTTCGATAGCGGCCTTAAGCTCATCCAGAGTGTTGGGTCTTGTGTCTCTTAACTTTCTCTTCACAATATCCCACAGATTCTCTATGGGGTTCAGGTCAGGAGAGTTGGCAGGCCAATTGAGCACAGTAATACCATGGTCAGTAAACCAGTGGTTTTGGCACTGTGAGCAGGTGCCAGGTCGTGCTGAAAAACGAAATCTTCATCTCCATAAAGCTTTTCAGCAGATGGAAGCATGAAATGCTCCAAAATCTCCTGATAGCTAGCTGCATTGACCCTGCCCTTGATAAAACACAGTGGACCAACACCAGCAGCTGACATGGCACCCCAGACCATCACTGACTGTGGGTACTTGACACTGGACTTCCTTCTCCCCAGTCTTCCTCCAGACTCTGGCACCTTGATTTCCGAATGACATGCAAAATTTGTTTTCATCTGAAAAAAGTACTTTGGACCACTGAGCAACAGTCCAGTGCTGCTTCTCTGTAGCCCAAAGTTGCTTGACCTGGAGAATGCGGCACCTGTAGCCCATTTCCTACACACGCCTGTACACGGTGGCTCTGGATGTTTCTGCTTTAGACTCAGTCCACTGCTTCTGCAGGTCCCCCAAGGTCTGGAATCGGTCATTCTCCACAATCTTCTTCAGGGTCCGGTCACCTCTTCTCATTGTGCAGCGTTTTTTGCCACACTTTTTCCTTCCCACAGACTTCCCACTGAGATGCCTTGATACAGCACTATGGGAGCACTCTCTTTCTTTCTGTGTCTTACCCTCTCGCTTGAGGGTGTCAATGATGGCCTTCTGGAAAGCAGTCAGGTTGGCAGTCTTACCCATGATTGCGGTTTTGAGTAATGAACCAGGCTGGGAGTTTTTAAAAGCCTCAGGAATCTTTTGCAGGTGTTTAGAGTTAATTAGTTGATTCAGATGATTAGGGTAATAGCTCGTTTATAGAACCTTTTCATGATATGCTAATTTTTTGAGATAGGAATTTTGGGTTTTCATGAGCTGTATGCCAAAATCATCAGTATTAAAACAATAAAAGACCTGAAATATTTCAGTTGGTGTGTAATGAATCTAAACTATATGAAAGTTTAATTTTTATCATTACATTATGGAAAATAATGAACTTTTATCACATATGCTAATTTTTTGAGAAGGACCAGTTTTACATACATTAACTAATTCATGTTTCTAAAAACAAACAAACAAAAAAATAAGAATTTATTATTAATCCTGTGATTTCTTTCCATAAAGTATTGACATGTGCAGTTATTTTTTAGGTTCAATGGTTAAATCTCTCTCCATCATGACTGTCAGATATAGATGCATTAAGTTATGCTCACAGGCCCACTGGTGATTTTGTGGTTTTGGATCTGTCATGCAGCTGTAGGGGAGTCTGGCTGTTCAGTTCTGCAAAGATGAACTCATGGAGAGTCGTGATGCCCATCACATCTTCCATTTTGAGTGTGTGTGGGACATATTTTTCTCCATGTACAGTGTCTGTCTCAGAGGGCACATAAATAAGCTGGATAAAAGCGGATCCACTGTGAAGAAAACATCGCTCTCAGCCATTCAACATTTTAATTGTGAATAATCCAAAGTTCAATGGCTGTGTGGAGGGGTTTCAGCCTTTCTTAGGAGGTGAGCTGCAGGGAAACCTTGTATGTTCTGTTTTATTCATGTGATGAAATATACTGTCTCTTCAGTAAGATGAGAGGGACGAGGGAATGATTGTCTGTAAATATCAAATGTGCCACAACTGGTGACATGCCGTTGGCTCTGCGTACTGTTGCCATGTGCTGAGCTATTACTAAAGAAAGCGGAGCCATTACAATTCAAGAGCTCTTCATGCACAACCCATTTTACTTTAGTAATGTGGCACTTGTCAGAGTGAAATGGCATTTAACAAGAAAGGGAAAAAACAGTAGGACGAGACTTGACTGGATTGTGTATAGTCACAGCATTTGAAGGATTTTTAGCCTTGTTCAGATTGTCAGTGCAAATATGATTTCAGATTGGAATATGATCATATTTAGCAATTGTGGGTAAGGGTTTAGGGTGCCATTTGGGACAGGGCCGTTGAAGATTGCTAATGCACATGTAAAATAACGGCATCATAAAATAAACAGCATATAAGTTCAAAACTACCTAAACTAAATTAAATGTTGAACCCATAAAGACGAAACGACTGACAAGCTTTGGAGGTGTTGATGGACTTGATCTACTCCAGCTATGTTTTTTATCATCTATCATTTCTCGGAATCTGATCCGGATGAAGTCTTTGACTGAAATGCAATTTTTTTTTTTTTTAATGTTAGATGTCAAATGTTAAATATTAGCAAGAAGCTAATCAAATGTTTTTAAAATGGAGAGTTGAATGTATTTCAAGTATAAAACTGAATACCCAAATAGGAACATAGGAGTATACTTAAAGCTACACTATGTGATATTTTCCCCCATCTAGCGGTGAAAAGGTATATGACCATCCAGTGAATAATAGTTTCTGTTCCTCTCAATTCTGATTTCGTTTTAACTCCTACGGTGGCCAATTTAGTCCAAGATTAACATGGCAATCCCCCTCTTCATATTCGACACGGTGCCATCGAGTGTTAAAACGCGAAAGGCGAAGCTTGAATTTATGGGTATGTCCCTCTTTGGCTAATGTACTTTCAAGATGGAGGGGCAACATGGCGACCAGCATTCGAACCCCTCACTCGTATGTATTTTCATTGGCATATTATAAACTTATGAGAATACTTTATTACTTGAAAGAAGTAAATATACATTAATGAGCATATATATTTTTGAAAGAACTAAGTGTTTTTAGCTAAGAATAAACTACAAAAGTTACACAGTGTAGCTTTAAAGTGCAAAAATACTACATAGTAAACTATGTGTCATATGTTCACTTAGAGAAAACTTGCAGTAAAACAACTTCTAAACTAGTAGTTTAATGATGGTATGCTTCAAATTGTACTATCATAAAAAATACTTAAAAGTATTAAAATAGTAAACTACTAGTAAGTTCAGTTGCAGTAGATGTGCAGTAGAAATTAGAAACGTAGTTGTGTACTCAAAGTTTACTTTTACTCTTATAGTACACTTAAATGCAAGTTGTATTGAAAAATAGTACACTAAAAAGTTTACTAATAGAACATTGATATTAGTAGACTTACTAAATAACATATACCTAAATATATACTTGAACATTGCTTAAGTATACTTAAAGGTGCACTATGTAGGATTTTTGTTATTAAAGTATGTACGCGGTTCCATGTGTCCATTATCAAGGATTGTGTTTACACATTTGCAATGTTAAATAGATGCTTCTGGTTTGGGCACTGATGAATCTTCGGTTGACAGTATAGAGAGGTCATCAAGGGGTCAAAGGAAGTTCGCCTTTGGGACAATTTTGTGAAATTGCTTTGACAGCACAGAACTCTTTTGCTAAAAACAGCATTCATTTGCTTGTATGTTTTAATGTTATGCATTTCCAAATTTATCAAATAAAGTTAACTACACAGATAAAGGTCTGATGTGGAAAATGACACTTCTGCTGGAGTCTAGAGTGGACACCTGATGGATTTTACTCTGCGATGTGTTTTACTGCTGCTTGTAAAACACACACTGTAAATTTCTGTTGTTGGTCATAACATGATAAACTTGTAATTTGTGGTGTGTTATATTGGCACTCGTAAACAGTACAGCTGTTTCTCTCGGACTACAGAGATGGTGTTTGCTGGGTTTTAAATATTTTGAAAAGATACCTCCAAATAAAGCACATATCTTTAGATGCTTTACATCCCTTGGATTTAATGTCAAGTAAGTTTTAAATCCTGTTTTAAAAATTAAGCATACAGTACATTCCATTTAAAGGATTAGTTCACACACAAAAAAAAATCTCCACATAGTGGTTTTAAATGGCAACCAATTAGGGATGCTCATTTCGGTTAATTTTCCCGACCGACAACCAATGCTCATTCATCGATTATTAACCGTTAAAGGGTTAGTTCACCCAAAAAAGAATACGTCTCGGTTACGTATGTAACCCTCGTTCCCTGAGGAGGGAACGGAGTCGTAACGTCAGTGACTGACGAATGGGGGGTTTCGCTTAGAAGCCTGTCATCTCCGAGACTAGAAAGCGCCCAATGGCAGTGCCAATGCCATGGGCATGCGAGATTTGCATGCGTAACTCCGCCTACCCACGTGGGTATATAAGGAAGTAGCTGGCATCATCGCATTATGTTTTACCTGCTGAGGAGCCAAGTTGAACTCCGTTCCAGCGGTACAGCGGACGTGGCAACGGGACGTTACGTCTCCGTTCCCTCCTCAGGGAACGAGGGTTACATACGTAACCGAGACGTTCCCTTTCGTTCAGTCACTCCGACGTAACGTCAGTGACTGACGAATGGGGGTCCCAATGCAATAACGCCACTCGGCTGTCTTCCAGTGCCCTGCGCAAGCGTGAGAACCCTGATGCAAGTTAGGACGGTCAAAGGCCTCTACTTAACGCAGGAATACCAAGGTACACTGGGAGGCATATTCCAGGAGGAGATATGCGCCAAGATGCCTACCCGTAGGGAGGACTTAGGGATACACGTATGACCCCGGGGGGCTGCATACGGAAGATCACTGGGGTACCAGCCGAAGGTGGATTTTTAACCCCAGGAGGTGGCAAGGTTGCCAAGGGAATACACCCGCTCAGGGAGGCTTACGGTGGAAATACACATGTGGGGGTCGCCGGAGGGGAACCATGCACATGGGGCACCTGGCCGGACACGAGTGTCTGGGCTAAGGGCAGACTTACTGGCGTCGGCGTCGTCAGTGCTGGAGGAGCTCAGGGCTCTCGGGGAACTCACCTGAGAAGAATATCGCACGTATCCAGTCCGTGGAGTGGAATGGCGAGCAAGCGAAGACACCTGAGCCAATCCATTACCGGCCACTTGTAGAGGCGAGTACATAGTCGGATACAGGCTCCACTCGGAGGTTATAAAACCTGGCGAATGTGTTTGGTGTCGCCCAGCCTGCAGCTCTGCAGATGTCTGTCAGCGGAGCGCCATGTGCTAAAGCCCAAGAGGAGGCCACACTCCGGGTGGAATGGGCCCTGACCCCAAGGGGACATGGGCGTCCCTGCTGCTGGTAAGCCAAAACAATGGTGTCCACTATCCAGTGAGACAGCCTTTGCTTTGAGAGAGCCTTCCCTTTCAGCTTCCCACCATAACAGACAAAGAGCTGGTCTGAGGTCCTGAAACACTGCGTCCTGTCTACGTAAGCGAGAAGGGCGCGTACTGGACAGAGCAGTGCCAAGGCTGGGTCTGCCTCCTCCAAAGGCAGCGCTTGCAGGTTCACCACCTGGTCTCTGAACGGAGTGGTGGGAACCTTGGGCACATATCCAGGCCGGGGTCTCAGGATCACGTGAGAGTCGGCCGGCCCGAATTCCAGGCACGCTTCGTCAACCGAAAATGCCTGCAGGTCCCCTACCCTCTTGATGGAGGCCAGTGCGGTCAGGAGCGCTGTCTTCATAGACAAGAACTTAACATCTACTGACCGCAAAGGCTCAAATGGGGCCCTCTGCAGAGCACTTAGAACTACTGAGAGGTCCCAAGAGGGTACGAGAGGAGCACGAGGAGGATGTAGTCTCCTCGCACCCCTCAGGAACCTGATGACCAGGTCGTGCTTACTTACCGTTTTCCCGTCCAGGAGGTCATGGTAGGCGGCGATAGCGGCCACATAAACCTTCAGGGTGGATGGAGACAGCCTTCGATCCAACCCTTCCTGGAGGAAAGAGAGCACAGACCCGATCGGGCCTTTCCAGGGGTCTTCTTGGCGAGAAGAGGTTCCACTTCAACGCATAGGCCTGTCTCGTGGACTCGGCCCGAGCGGAAGTGATGGTAGCCACCACCGGAGGTGGTAGGGTACTCAAACCTGCCGCGTCCCGTCCAGGAGCCACACGTGGAGGTTCCAAAGATCGGGACGCGGGTGCCACAGGGTGCCCCGTCTCTGAGAGAGTAGGTCTTGTCTCAGAGGAATTGGCCAGGGAGGGGCTGTCGCAAGGAGCACTAGTTCTGGGAACCAGGTCCGGCCGTGCCAGTACGGGGCGACCAAAATGACCTGCTCCTTGTCCTCCCTGACCTTGCACAGAACACGTGCAAGAAGGCTCACTGGGGGAAACGCATACTTGCGTAGGCCCCGCGGCCAGCTGTGCGCCAGTGCGTCCGTGCCGAGCGTGCCCTCGGTCAGGGAATAGTACAGGCTGCAGTGGGACGAGTCGTGGGAGGCAAACAGATCTACCTGTGCGTCCCCGAACTGATCCCAAATCAGCTGGACCGACTGGGGATGGAGTCTCCACTCCCCAGGGATTGGCTGAACCCGTGAGAGCTCGTCGGCTGCACGGTTCAGGATCCCCGGGATATGGACAGCACGAAGGGACCTCAGGCGCTTCTGACTCCATAAAACGAGATGGCGGGCGAGTTGGGACATGCGGCGGGAGCGTAGACCGCCCTGGTGGTTGATGTACGCTACTACGGCCGTGTTGTCCGATCTGACTAGTACGTGTTGACCCTTCAGCAACGCTCGGAAGCGGTGCAGGGCGAACCGTACTGCCAGCAACTCGAGGCAATTGATATGCAGGCGGCTCTGGCTCTCTGACCAAGAGCCGGCGGCTGCATGTCCATTGCACATGGCACCCCAACCCGTGGTGGACGCATCTGTTGACACAACAACATGCCGGGAAACTCGTTCTAAGGGCACTCCTGCCCGTAGAAAACTGAGGTTCGACCACTGGGTGAGTGTCTGTCTGCAGGCCTGAGTCACTGGGACCCGGAGCGTGCCAGACCGCCATGCCCATCTCGGGACTCGATCGCGAAGCCAGTGCTGAAGCGGTCTCATATGAAGCAATCCGAGCGGCGTTACCGCGGCTGCAGATGCCATATGCCCCAGGAGCCTCTGAAACAGTTTCAGTGGAACCGCACGCTTGCTCTCTATCTGCCTGAGGCAAGTCAGCAGCGACTGCGCGCGCAAGCCGGTAAGCTGCGCGCACATGGCGACCGAGTCGATCTCCATACCGAGAAAAGAGATCCTCTGCACGGGGCAGAGTTTGCTCTTCTCCCAGTTGACCCGAAGGCCCAAACGAGCTAAGTGGTGGAGAACCAGGTCTCTGTGTTCGCACACCCGGTCCCGAGAGTGGCCCAGTATGAGCCAGTCGTCGAGATAGTTCAGGATGCGAACCCCTTGTTGCCGGAGTGGCGCAAGGGCTGCCTCGACAATCTTCGTGAAGACGCGAGGGGACAGAGCTAGCCCGAATGGTAGTACAGCATACTGATATGCCCGCCCTTCGAACGCAAACCGTAGGAACGGTCTGTGTCGCGGAAGGATGGACACATGGAAGTACGCGTCCTTCAGGTCGATCGCTGCAAACCAATCGCATGGACGAACGCATTCGAAAAGGCGTTTCGCAGTCAACATCCTGAACGGAAGCCTGTAAAGGGATCGGTTCAGGACGCGAAGGTCCAGGATCGGTTGTAACCCACCGGATTTCTTCGGTACAATGAAGTAAGGGCTGTAGAAGCCGGACTTCATCTCGGCTGGAGGGACGAGCTCGACCGCACCCTTCGCCAGTAGGGTTTTGATCTCCGCACGCATGACTGGGCGACCCAGCGGGACAGTCCCGGCAGCTGTAGCCACGCTCCCAGGGAGTGTACCAACGGGGTCATGCGGAGCACCGGCGTACCCTCGGTGGGGCAGCGAGGCAGCGTTACCGGCCCGGACTCGGGTGGCGTAGCGGCCCGGTGTCAGGGCGGCGGTAACTGCTGCGCCCTGACAGAGGAGACCAGGGAAGGACTCGCGTTCCACTGGGGTCTGCTCTGAGAGGGGGCTGGCGACAGAGAGGGACGAGAGCGGCGTGGCCCGGGGGCGGCGCACACTGCCGTCACCGGTCTCTGTGTGTTCAGAGATGGGTATGTCAGTTCTTTCTTTAACCACATTAGGGTGCTGCCACCCCGGGGGGCGGCAGCGGAACGAAAGATTCTCCCCCGGCCCTCCACCGGGGGAAGGAGCGGCCCTGCTGCCGTCTCCTGGAAAGAACTGCCCATCTCTGAGCTGTCCGCGTCAGGAGCGCCGCTTGGCCTGGCGTTTAGCGGGCCGCGGGGCTGGCGCGGACTGGGGCGGCTTCTTGCGGCGCGCTCCGCGGCGCGGCCCGGGTGAAGGCTGCTGCTGTGGCCGCGCGGGAGCGGGGGGGACCGCAGGAGGCCGCCCTCGGCGGCGAGGCAGCTGAGGCGACTGTGCCGGCGGCGCTTGGGGTGCAGCAGCGGGCCGCCGGGGCAGTATGTGCTTTATAGCCTCAGTCTGCTTCTGGGCGGCCGAGAACTGTTGGGCGAAGCTCTCGACCGCGCCGCCGAATAGCCCAGCCTGGGATATGGGGGCGTCGAGGAAACGAGTCCGCTCGGCGTCCCGCATATCGGCCAGGTTGAGCCATAAGTGTCTCTCCTGGACCACACAAGTGGACATCACCCGGCCCAGGGAGCGTGCGGTAACCTTCGTCGCTCGGAGAGCGAGGTCGGTCGCGGCACGCAGCTCCCTGGGTCGGCTCCACCCTCGTGCATGTCGCACAGCAACTTGGCCTGGTAGGCCTGGAGAGTTGCCATGGCATGCAGAGAAGCGGCGGCCTGCCCCGCAGCTCTGTAGGTCTTCGACACCATTGAAGATGTGAATCTACAGGCCTTGGAGGGGTGCTTAGGGTCGCCACGCCAGGAGGAGGCGCTCTGGGGACACAGTTGCATCGCCACAGAACGCTCCACCGGGGGGACCCCAGTGTACCCTCTAGCCGCCGCCCCATCGAGGGCGGAGAAGGCGGAAGAGGTTGCCAAACGCTCGCGAGAAGACACGGGGGCCCTCCACGAGTGCGCAACCTCCTCATGCACTTCCGGGAAGAAAGGTATTGGGGGCACGGCAGGACGGCTGTCCTGTCGTGGCGCACCCAAAAACCAATCATCTAACCGCGAACGCTCCGGCCGGGGCGGAGGGTTCCACTCCAGACCGAGCGCCGCGGCAGCCCGGGCAAGCATGGCTGTCAGCTCCGGGTCCGACTCGGACAATGCTGGCACGCCCGGAGGCGGCAGCACAGCCGAATCCTCATCCTCGGAGGACTCTAGCCCACCTTGCGATGCGGTCACCGACATCTCGTCCTCCTCTGGAGCGCCGAACGAAACCCGCGGACCGGCCGAGACCGAGGCCGCGGGCTCCATCACAACGCTCGCGGGTAACGGTGCAACAGAGGGGGGTGTGGGCCGAGGCATGAGCGTCGGAGCTGTATTCCACACCATCACCCTCAGGTCACCCTGGCCACCAGCCGAAGAGACGCCCCGCGGACCGGATGAGACCGAGGCCGCGGACACGTCAGATCGGGGGGTGACGGAGGGGACTCTCACTCCGGCGGCCGCACGGAGATCATTGAGTCTCGACCGCAACACGGAGATGGCCATGTTCCCGCAGTGAGAACATGACTCATCCACAAGCGCTGCCTGAGCATGCTGGAAGCCCAAGCATGCCAGACAGTGCGAGTGCCCATCAGTGGAGTGTAAAGACCGGCCACACCCAGAAGCACACGGGCGAGACATCCTGAAAAGGACGTGCCACGTGTGAGCTCTTTTGTGAGAGGATTAACCTCGCAGTCGATGCCGAAGCGCCCAGGGGAGCACACACCAACTGGAAACCAATCGTATGACCAGCAGGCAGGAAGTATGTGACCGCTGGAACGCGCCGAACACCAACACCGACTGGAAGATCCTGATCGTCTCGAAGAACTGACTTAACTCAGAAGGCTTATAGGAGTGAAAGGTATGTAACCCTTGGCTCCGAAGCATTAAAACATAATGCGATGATGCCAGCTACTTCCTTATATACCCACGTGGGTAGGCGGAGTTACGCATGCAAATCTCGCATGCCCATGGCATTGGCACTGCCATTGGGCGCTTTCTAGTCTCGGAGATGACAGGCTTCTAAGCGAAACCCCCCATTCGTCAGTCACTGACGTTACGTCGGAGTGACTGAACGAAAGGGAACATACATTTTCCAAAAACAACAAAAACTACGACTTCATTCAGCATTGTCCTCTCTTCCGTGTTTGTTTTCAAACCTCAAATAAAGATTCAAACGGTCATGAATCAGCGTATTGATTCATGATTTGGATTGCGTGTCAAACTGCCAAACTGCTGAAATCATGTGACATTGGCAATCCGAATCATGAATCAATCCGCTGATTCATGACCGTTTGAATCTTTATTTAAGGTCCGACAGGACCCTACTTTTTTACAACCCTAGGGCCGGGCTTCTGGCCAATTTTTACGTCATACCTAAACGCGGGCCGGGCTTCTGACCTTTTTTAGGCTTCTCCTTTGTTTTATATTTATTTTATTAATTAAAAGAAACAATGAGATGTGCTGCGCTGGTGGAAACAACATGAGACCATAATGGCTAAAACAGTGTTTAGAGTCCGCTCCACCAGCACCGTGCGTTTCTTCAGCATAGCTGCTAGAGTTATGGGCTTTTTACAACTGGTTCCTTCATTAATTTTCTCTGACCAAGTATCTATCTGATTGTGACATGACCAGGAGTAGGCCTAAATGCCTTCCGGGATTCTTTCGAGATGTGTTTAATTCCGATTACTCAAACAAACCAATTCAGAAGGTGATCTGAAAGCATGTCAGTCAAAACCAGACAAGTGTAAATATATCTTGTTGTTTAAACCACATGTGTAAATTTCCCTGCTGGCAAATGGTTAAAAAATAAATGTGTGTGAGAGCGTGTTAAGTTGTAGTCAGATAGATATGATGGTGCTGCAACATGCATCGTTGGAATTGAGTAAAGCACGCCAATGCAAATGGCCGTAAATGAAACTTAAAATAAGTCTTAGATGCTCAAAAACACAATAATCTTAAGTAAAAATTATAAGGCTAAATGATCTTACCAGTGCTTATGTCGCTCTTTCTCATAAACGGTCTTTGAATTTGAAATGAGCTGCTGAATAAAATGCATCTTGAATCTTTTGCTTTCGTTACTGTGAACTCCATTAAATATAGGCTATACCGCGGGAATTGAAGATGAGATTTTGCTGAGGTGCAAAGTATAAGACAAACTGCATGTTCTTTTATTTTTTGATTTGTTAAGATTGTTTAGCTCGTTTCATTTGCGAGCGCCGTTTCGAGCTGTAGGCTATATCAGCCTGCCTCAGCTCGTCAAAAATGCCTTTTTACTGTGGAGGTAATATTATAGTAGGCTAAATGAACTTATATTGTGTATAATATCTATGGATTTTATTATAGGCAAGACAAGTCAAGAGTTGATAGGCTAAATTGATTAAAAATGTGGTTAACTCACTGTTGACCGCTGGTCGCTTGGTCGTCACTTAATTTTTTTTTTTTACTTTAATTTAACAAACAAAAAATTGCTCTAAACATTTTTCTAAATTAACTTAACAAAGAAACAAAACAAAATATAACTACTTTCACATTAAAAACATAACTGAACTATTTAATGGCTGCAACAATATAAGCCAATGTCAGCCCCCCCCCAAAAAAAAAGTCGGACTCGGGCCAAGATTGTTGATAAGCTGTCAGACAAAATCACACTATGAAAAGCATTAAAAAGGCTTCAGAAGGCACTGATGCCTGGGGAATAAAAAGCGACTTTAATTTGTTTTCCTCCACCGTCAGGAGCTTGTACTACTGCTGTATTGTAATACCGCATAGCTTATTTTGCATGTAACTTCGTCACCCTTTCTTGTCGAAATAGTCCCACACAGTATGCTTCTTTAAATTGCTTCGTTTTGCGAAATATGTCTGTGTCGACACGTGTGGTTCGTTGCATGTGTCGATGCAATCCGTGAGTAGTAACATTAAAAATAAAAAATTAAACTTTAAACCGTTTAACTGATAGTGTCAATCGGCTAAAATAATTACTATCGGTTAACGGTTAAACGGTAAATATGAGCATCCCTACAACCAATGGTTTGAAGGTCCAAATCAATGCAGTTTCACAGGGCATCAGCATCAGAGGCTCTGAATGATCCAGCTGAGGAACAGGGTTTTATAGCAAAAACATCTGTCATTTAAAAAAATAAATAAATACATTTTTATATATTGTATTACCTCAATGCAGGACTTCATGTTCGGCTTTTGCATAACGTATGACGCCATCGCTTCGGAAAGGTCAAGCACAGGACATACATGGAAGTACCAACCCACCATTAAAACAAACGTGCAAAGACAAAATTAAACGCCCTTTACAAAAAATTAAGGTAAAACAGCAATGTCGGACAATTTTAAACTTGGAGCAAAAGTTTTGAAGTTGAATGTTTTTCGCGTCTGGGTCGGTACTTCCGCTGGGGAGAAGAACACTGAACTTGAGGTTAAAAAGTATACATTCTAAAAAAATATTACTATTATTTATGAAATTAATAAATATATATTGGGGGAAGACATATATTTATGAGTAATATTAACTTTTATAAAATAACTTTAACACATTTAATTCCTCTAAACATTTGTAAAATACTCCACGCAACCACACTTACACATGGCATTGGCCTTTATTTTCAATGAGTAACGTTACAGCAATACAGCATATATTACGGTTTTGACATGTAAACAATACTGCCAACATTTAAACTCATGTAACAAACATTTTAGAAGTAAAATTGAACACTTAAAAAGTAATTAAAGTGTAAACAACCAGTCTGTTATCCATTTCCACCATTAAATAAAATGATTTTAAGCACAGTAATTATTTTATGGAAATGCACCAATTCTACAGATGCTGAGAAGAAGGAACTGTTCTGAAGACTGAAGAGAATTCAAAGAGCCCGCGTTCACTCAGCCGTTGAGCTAGGACATTCTAAAATGCTTAACGTAAAAAACGCTTAATGTAGCTTAATGGTTTAAGACAATGTTATTAACTGACCAAATTTAGAAAATACCATATTAATAAAGTATACTATGTACAAAAAAAATCTGATGAGCCCAGAATATTAACAGCATAGAGGTTTAATTATGTTTTAAGTGTTTTTCTTTATTAATTGATGTCATTAATGATGCACCCTAATGCCGTTCCACATCCGTGAACTTCAGAACACAGTTGAGGATATTTTAAGTTTAGTCTGAGAGCTTATCCAAGTGTATGCACACTATACTGTCCATGTACAGAAAGGGAATACAAACATCATCAAAGTAGTCCATATGTGACATCAGTTAGTTAATTAGAATCTCTTGAATCTCTCTTATCGAAAATACATTTTGGTCCAAAAATAACAAAAACTACAACTTTATTCAGCATTGTCTTCTCTTCCGCGTTTGTGTTCAAACCTCAAATAGAGATTCAAAAGGTTATGAATCAGTGAATCGATCATACGGATCGCCAGTGTCGCGTGAATGTAGTTGTGTCAGTGTCGAATCATTGATCGATGTTTTTTTAACAGACGGGTTAAAATGATGGTTGTTTTCTTAAGTTACAGCTCGTTAGTTCTAGCACTAGTGGTGGCGAAAGGAAGCTTCATGAAGCTTTGAAGCTTTCCAGCCTGATGTGTTGGAATGTGGTTCATTTCTTGAGGCTTCGAATGCACACTAGACACCTGCTGGTCAATGCAAAAATGTATTTTATATATATATATATATATATATATATATATATATATATATATATATATGATATAATTTAATAATAAGTGTTTATTTTTTTTGGTTAGGGGTAGTTAAACAGACATGTACTGAATTAGAGACGATAAAAGTGAGTGGTCCAACATCGTTGGTTGTAAAAAGTGGGTGGGTCTTAGACAAGACACAAAATCATATAAATCACAAAATCACATAATCAAATAGATATGTATACATATCTGCGCACCTTCCAGCCAATCAGAATCGAGTATTTAAAGGGGGGGTAAAACACTCAGTTTCAGTCAATCTCATGTCAATCTTGAGTACCTATAGAGTAGTATTGCATCCTTCATATCTCCGAAAAGTCTTCAGTTTTATTATATTTGTAAAAGAAATATGGGCTGTACCGAGTCTTTCCAGAAAAAAACGAGCGCCTGGAGGCGTATCGTGTGGGCGGAGCTAAAGAATGACGAGTACGAGTACTTTATTCCAATTGGTCTCTGGAATTGCCAGTCGGCTGTAAACAAAGCAGACTTTATTTCATCTATTGGGACTCATTCTCAGCTTAGCCTCATGGCCCTAACTGAGACCTGGATCAAACCAGAGGACACTGCCACTCCTGCAGCACTCTCAAGCAATTATACTTTTTCACACACTCCTCGGCCTATTGGGAGGGGTGGGGGAACTGGTTTGCTTATCTCGAATGATTGGAAATTTGATCCATTACCGTCTCTACCGGCCAATTCATTTGAATCGCACTCAATCACTATTACTCACCCTGTTAAAATCCATGTGGTAGTGGTCTATCGTCCTCCAGGTCACCTCGGTAACTTTGTGGAGGAGTTGGATGTGTTACTTTCTAGCTTCCCTGAGGATGGCACTCCACTGATTCTGCTTGGCGACTTCAACATCCATCTTGATAAACACCTAGCTGCAGACTTCAGCACTCTACTGACTTCATTTGACCTTAAGTTAGTATCTACTACGGCTACTCACAGATCAGGTAACCAATTAGACCTGGTCTACACACGCAACTGCTCCACAGACAACACTTTAGTTACTCCATTACACACCTCAGACCACTTTCTCATCACTCTTAACCTCATACTGACTCCTGATACAAAACATACTCCTACACAGATTACCTTTCGGCGTAATCTACGCTCACTCTCTCCCTCTCGCCTATCCACTATGGTTTCATCTTCACTCCCTCCACCTGCTCAGTTCTCAGCACTGGACACTAACAGTGCTACTGACACTCTTTGCTCCACTCTAACATCCTCCTTAGACAGTTTTTGCCCCCTTTCATCCAGACCAGCCCGCCCCACCCCATCTGCCCCCTGGCTGTCTGAAGTTCTCCGTGAACATCGCTCTGGACTCAGGGCGGCAGAGAGGAAATGGCATAAATCTAAAAACAATACTGACCTTGCCTTTTATCAGTCTCTTCTCTCTTCTTTCTCTACAAATGTCTCCACTGCTAAAACAACATACTACCACAACAAAATCAACAATTGCTCTGACTCTCGCCAACTCTTTAAAACATTCTCCTCTCTCCTTTGTCCACCTCCTCCCCCTCCTTCATCAACTCTTACAGCTGATGACTTTGCATCATTTTTCACCAACAAAACAGCTCTCATTAGCAAACAGTTCTCCTCATCACTAACTGACACGCACATCTCAACAACTAACACGAACACGCTTCCATCCTTCTCTCCACTCTCCGAGGCAGATATTTCTAAACTCATCCTTTCCAATCACCCTACTACCTGTCCACTTGATCCTATTCCCACTCACCTCCTTCAGGCTATTTCTTCTTCAATCACTCCTGCACTCACTCACATTGTCAACACTTCTCTTCACACGGGAACCTTTCCCACAGCATTTAAGCAGGCTCGGGTAACCCCACTGCTTAAGAAACCCTCTCTGAATCCAGCACTTTTAGAAAACTACCGACCGGTATCCCTTCTGCCTTTCATTGCAAAGACCCTTGAGCGAGTTGTGTTCAATCAACTCTCTAGGTTTCTTGAACAGGACAACCTCCTAGACAACAACCAATCCGGCTTCAAAAGCGGCCATTCGACTGAGACGGCCTTGCTCTCGGTAACTGAGGCACTGAGACTGGCAAAAGCAGCTTCCAAATCCTCAGTGCTCATTCTGCTGGATCTGTCTGCTGCTTTTGACACAGTTAACCACCAGATCCTCCTGTCAACACTTAAGAGGACGGGGATCTCAGGATCTGCTCTCCAGTGGTTCAGGTCTTACCTCTCTGGTAGGTCCTATAGGGTGTCATGGAGAGGTGAAGTGTCTAAGTCTTATAATCTAGCTACTGGGGTTCCCCAGGGCTCAGTCCTTGGACCACTTCTCTTCTCCATCTACATGTCATCATTAGGTTCTGTCATTCAGAAACACGGCTTCTCCTATCACTGCTATGCGGATGACACTCAACTCTACTTCTCATTTCAACCAGATGATCCTACAGTCAGTGTTCGTATCGCTGCCTGTCTGACAGACATTTCTGACTGGATGAAAGAGCATCATCTTAAACTCAATCTTGCAAAGACAGAATTACTTGTTTTCTCAACCAACCCAGCACTTCATCAAAATTTCTCCATTCAGCTTGGTTCATCGACCATAACTCCATCAAGGACAGCAAGAAACCTTGGAGTTGTGATTGATGACCAGTTAAACTTCACTGACCACATTACTGCAACAGCCCGGTCCTGCAGATTTGCTTTATACAACATTAGAAAGATTAGACCCTTCCTATCAGAACAGGCTGCACAACTCCTGGTTCAAGCTCTTGTTCTCTCCAGACTGGATTATTGTAATGCTCTTCTGGCTGGGCTTCCAGCATGCACTATCAAACCCTTGCAGCTGATCCAGAATGCAGCGGCGAGAGTGGTCTTTAATGAGCCGAAGAGAGCGCATGTTACGCCTCTCTTCATCAAACTGCACTGGTTGCCAATGGCTGCTCGCATCAAATTCAAGGCACTAGTTATCGCCTACAAAACAACCTCTGGCTTGGCACCAATATACCTAAATTCACTTGCTCAGACTTACACACCCTCCAGAAGCTTGCGTTCTGCGAACGAGCGGCGCCTCGTGGTTCCATCCCAAAGAGGCTTGAAATCGCTCTCACGGACATTTTCCTGGACCGTTCCTACTTGGTGGAATGACCTGCCGATCTCAATTCGTGCTGCCGAGTCTGTAGCCATTCTTAAAAAACATCTTAAGACACATCTTTTCCATTTGCACTTGACCAATACAGAATAGCACTTACTGATCACCACAGCAACGACCAAAAGCGTACACTCCGGGATCATATCTACGTCTCTCATCCGGATTTGCGCCTTCAGGCGGGTATGTTACATAGTAATCATAACTATCAGAATCCAGTGTTCTGTATATTGCGTACGTGAGTTTTTGTTGTAGATGGCTATTGCTGCGCGTTTAGCTACAATACAAAACCAACCCATTGGGCCACTGAATCTGCATTAACGACAACAGCTGGGGCAACAGCCTTAGTCCTAATGGGTTGTAGCTATCTTAGCTATCAAAATCCAGTGTTCGTCACTGTGCGGACGTGAGTTTTTGTTGTAGATGTCTGTCTTTAAAAAAAAAAAAAAAAAAAAAAAAAAATTGTGTATTGTGTATTGTGCTAATTAATTGAGATTTCTTACAGCTCTTACAGGTTTTTGGCCTTGTCTGTTCCGTTGCTTCTATTACTCTCCCCTTTTTTGTAAGTCGCTTTGGATAAAAGCGTCTGCTAAATGATTAAATGTAAATGTAAATGTAAATGTACGCACAAAGCGGTGACGTCCTCAAGCGTGGAGAAACCCTTGCTATCGATCTCAGCTAATAGATATGATCCAGAATCTAATTCGGAGGCTGAAATAGAAACAGCAACATCAGGACGTCCGTCTCTGTGGTATGTACTGTATTTAGTGGCCTGTCAACATTTGTCTTTACTCTCAGTTTATGAGGACATGATTCGGTTTATGGACTATTGTATGCGACCAAACCTTAGTAGCAAACAAAACGGTTTTGCACGTCAGACTAGTGTAACAGAACAGCAATGAAGTCCGTTAGCGCATTTGAATGACGAAGCACGCGATCGTGTCGTTTACTGATGTTTACTCACGCGACGATAAGCAACAGCACAGACATTTGAAGGAGTTTTACTCACCGGCTGCTTCCAAAGCAGGACCGAATCTTTATCGCTGGGACGGCTCCGTCAAAAACACACTTCTTGGAGTGTGGAGATCCACTTTGCGATGCGACTGAAGCATTTCTGCGTTCAAATCAGTTCAAAAGCAGCGCTGCCTTCCCGGAATGCTGTGCTGAAGCGTTGAAGTCGCTTAATGTCAAAGTGGAGGAATGAAGTGGAGCGCGGTGCGGACTATAACCGACATAAGTGTTCACGGACGACTGGATCTGCAGCTGAGAGAGTGTACGGCGGTGCATTTCCTCTCTCGCTCTAGTCACGCGCGCGCGCACCCTACCGGGAGAAGAGTCCGTACGGCCCTTACAAGGACCTTCCGTTCAATTAACGTCAAGTAGACCCATACTCGAAAAAAACTTTCCGAAACTTGTAGGAGTATTTTTAACACAGAAATACTCCATCAAACGTCCAACATTAGTGTTTGAAACTTTGTCTATGTTTAGGATGGGAATCCAAGTCTTTAACAGTGAAAAAGCTCAGTATGCATGAAACAGCATTTCACCCCCCCCCCCCCCCCCTTATTAACTTATACCCCTTAAACAGACCATGGTATAAGTTAAAACATTTATCATTTAAATTTTCATTTTTAAGTGAACTAATCCTTTAATGCATTCAAGAGAGGAAACACATAACACTGTCTCCAGTTTGTGGGTTGTCCTTTCTCAGACCACTCTTGGTAAATTCTCATCCATGCTGACTGGATGCAACTTACAAGCCTTGCCATTTCAGAGATACTCTCACCCAGTTGCTTTCCCAGAACAATTTGCCCCATGTCAAAGTCATTTAGATCTTTATTCCTGTCTATTTCTCCTGCCATTTCATAAGTATCTTATGCATTTAAATTTTAATGTATTTTAAAATGAAATAAAATCAATGTATTCCTGTGATGGCAAAGCTGAATTTTCAGCATCATTACTCCAGTCTTCAGTGTCACATGATTCTTCAGAAATAAACTGTCACATTTGACTAATTTAATGCATGCTTGCTGAATAAAAATGTGTGATTATTGTATTTAAATAAAAAAAGACTACATAAAGTCAATGACAATTCTAAATGAGTTGACAGTTTGCAGCGTATCGTCATTAGCAATGCTTCATAGGATGAAGGCGTTAAGTACACACACACACACACACACACACACACACACACACACACACACACACACACACACACACACACACACACACACCAAGATAATTCATCTTAGGCAGGACAATGACCCAGCAAAAGTCACTCTGGACTAATAGGTTTATGTCCAGTGTTTGTCCAGTGGAGCATTCAATCGAACATCTGTATAATGACTTAAAAATTACTCTTCACAAATGGTCTCTGTCTAGACTGATGAAGCAAAAGCAATTTTGCCAAGAAGAATGGGAAAAAAAATTCAGCTGTAATTTCTGCTATTACCAATAACAAATGTTGCTGATTTATATTTGTACATTTTATATTTTGTAGAGTATTTGTAAAGGTAAATCATGAAATGTTTAAAAGGTTAAAAACCGAGGTAATTGCTTTTATAAGCAGACATGCCCATTTTAGATGATGTGTGAAGATGTGGAAGAGAGATAGATTCAAAGCATGCATTTATATTTTTATGTTAACTGTCTCCTTGCACAGATGTACCAAATCAGACCATGTCAAACTTATTGTCAACAATCTTTGAGATCTTAATTAAATCTCTTATATTAAAATAGCAGTGATCCATAAAATGGTCCATTTAAATTAAACACTAAAACTGGCAGATTTCACTTTTTTATCTTCAAAAGTCACAGCATTTCATGACATGCATAATTAAAAGACGGATTACATAAAAAGGCATTTTAGAAACCTCTCTGTGCACCCCAACTTTAAAAAGCCATAACACTCATGGCCATAAGCCAGATGCGCTTGTGGTAGGCAGGGAAAAACTGTCTGTTTTATAGAACAAAACAAAACAAATGTGCTTTTTGTGATTAATGTGATGAATATGGACTGACTTTATGTAAGTCAGTTCTCTGTACTTTTCAAAAGAAGTAATTCAAACATTTAGAGATTTAGAAGCTTGTTTGGAAAATTGTAAATGCATGTGTTCAACAAACGAAGACTTCAAACGGATAAAACAATGATGCCTTCATGATATGAGAGAGAGAGAGAGAGAGAGAGAGAGAGAGAGAGAGAGAGAGAGAGAGATTAGATAGATAGATAGATAGATAGATAGATAGATAGATAGATAGATAGATAGATAGATAGATAGATAGATAGATAGATAGATAGATAGATAGATAGATAGATAGATAGATAGATTTTAAAAGTACTATATTTTCAAAATAAAAACAATTCACAACATCATCAAATACTCAATCAAAATAACTTAAATGAAATATTCAGAAACAACTGACCCTCGTCAACTACACAAAATAAATTATTTCACAATTCACCTTCATTTTTTCTTGTCTTCCACATTGCTAACTTTGCAGTTCCTATCAAGTAATTTAACAAACATGTTTTCCTTCTGATTAAGAATCTATACCTCACACCCCCAATACAAACTGCTTATAGAGAGAGAGAGAGAGAGAGAGAGAGAGAGAGAGAGAGAGAGAGAGAGAGAGAGAGAGAGAGAGAGAGAGAGAGAGAGAGAGAGAGAGAGAGAGAGAGAGAGAGAGAGAGAGAGAGCTCAATGGAAATAAAACCAAGGTTCTCCTCAATGGTTTAAAGGACACACTCTCCAAAACCCACATATTCACCATATTATCCTCCCAAGTCAAAAGTCTCTGCGTCATTCTGGACAGTTAAATTTCCTTTGGCCTCCACATCAGCAATATCTCTAGCACTGCATACCTTCCCATCCACAGCATCTCTAGACTCTGCCCCTCCCTGTCCCAACACAATACACGTCCTCATTCAGTCCCTGGGGACTATTTCACAAAACTAGAATAAGAGATTAAGCCAGGATATCTTGGCGATCCTGGCTCAATTTACTAGTATACTCGTAAACTTGACAATGGCGCCTAGAGGTTTAAGATAAGACCTAAGATAGAAGTTTCTGTAATACACCCCCTGGCCAGTAAACTGGCAGAGGGTGTTGTTAATCAGTTTCAGTTGCTTTGATGTTAATGAAACTAACAAAAGGTGCACTAGACGGGAAACAATGAGATGACCCCTAAAGCAGGAATGGTTTTACAGGTAGAGGCCAATGACATTTTTTCCCAACTCCTCTTTTCTAACTGTTTTTCACCAGTTTTGTATTTGGATAGGGCCAGTGTCACGTATGGTAGTGAGGCGATACCTGTACCTTACAGAGGTTGCACTGTCAGTCCAACTCCTTCAGGATGACATATCAGCATGTGCCATTGTTACAAGGTTTGCTGTGTCGCCCAGCACAGTCCCAAGAGCATGGAGGATATTCTAGGAGACAGAAAGTTAGTCTAGGAGAGCTGGACAGAGCCATAGAAGGTCCTTAGCCCATCAGTAGGACCGGTATCTGCTCCTTTGTGCAAGGAGGAACAGGATGAGTATTGTCAGAACCCTACAAAATGACCTCCAGCAGGACACTGGTGTGAATGTCTCTGACCAAACAATCAGAAACAGACTTCCTGAAGGTGGCCTGAGGGCTTGATGTCCTCTAGTTGACTCTTTGCTCACTGCCTGGCACCGTGGAGCTTGATTGGCATTTGCCATTGAACACCAGAATTGGCAGGTCCGCCACTGATACTCTCTTTCTTCCACAGATTTGAGGAGGTTAACCCTAAAGCACACGTGACAGTCGAGAAAGGGTCTGGAGGAGCTGTGGAGTTATGCTGCCTGTAACATTGTTCAGCATGACTGGTTTGGTGGTGGATCAGTGATGGTCTGGGGAGGCATATCCATGGAGGGGCGCACAGTCCTCTACAGGCTAGACAATGGCACACTGACAGCCATTAGATATCGTGATGAAATCCTTGGACCCATTGTCAGACCCTATTCTTGTGCAGTTGGTCCCAGGTTCCTCCTGGTGCTCATCAATGCCCAGCCTCATGTGGCCAGAGTATGCAAGCAGTTCCTGGAGCATGAAGGAATTGATAACATTGAATAGTCATCACGCTCACCTGACCTAAATCAAAAAGAACACTTCTGGGAAATTATGTTCCTGCCCATCCGACGGTGCTAGGTCGCACCTCAGACTGTCTGAGGTGATGCCCTCAGTGGAGCTCAGATGTATATGCCCTCAGATGGAGCTCAGTGATGCCCTGGTCCAGATCTGGGAGGAAACACCCCAGGACACCATCTTTCGTCTCAAAAGGAGTGTCTCAACATTGTCAGGCATGCATACAAGCATGTGAGGTCCATACAAACTACTGAGTGCCATTTTGAGTTGCTGCAATGAAATTTCAGCAAAATGGACTAGCCTGCTGCATATTTTTTTTCACTTTGATGTTCAGGTTGACTTTGAATTCAGTCCTCTGTAGGTTGATCATTTTCATTTCCATCAAACGATGTGGCATCCTTTCAGTCATAACACATTACATAGTCCATATCAGTATAGATATTGAGCACGATATTTTTCCCAATTGAGTGTTTTCAAAGTGTTCCTTTAATTTTTTGAGAAGTTGTATCTTGAAAATCTCTGTAGCTTGTCAAAAATAAAAATGAGGCCTCTGTTAAATGTTGACAAAAATAAAGGTAAGATATGTATCTGTATCTGAATAAATTAAAGTAATATCAATTGCATCTCAAACAAATGATGAAATAAAGTGGTTTGAATCCAAAAAGCTCTAAACGAATTTTAGAATTGTTACAGTTTTTTTGGATTGCTTAAGCACGATTTTCAAAACAGGGCCTGTGTTTTCAAAACACTATACACAATTAGCACAACCAAACACCCAATTAGCAAAACAATACAGATCCTTTGCATAATTAAACACTCTTGTAAAAACTATACACTTCTGTTTAAAAACCACACTTTGAAACACACACGTTTCACATTACTATACTCTCTTAGCACCAGTTACACTCTGCTGTGATAAACCTAAAACACTTTTAGCACTTTTACTTTCCTATGATTAGAGTAGGCTACCATCAATGTACAAATATAATGTAAATCCACCAAACACAACCCAAGACCAATGTTGCAGACTGAAGAAACTAATTTATTTCAACATGCCCAAAATGTTGATATGGACATGTATAATACTGTAACAAAATGTAACTTTACATATTGTACTGTAAGCTTAATGTTACAGTTTTTCTCAATTGTTTACGCACATTTTCTGAAAGCATGCCTTTATATTCTCAGAACTCTATACAGACAAATCCAAAAAAAAAAAAAAAAAAAACAACCACACACAATGGGCAAAACCCCTCAGTTCTCCTGCAAACTTAAACCTTACATTCAAAACAATGTTATTTCTTCAAAATGGGATTTTGTTTTCAAATGACACACAAACCATCATATGTATAGACATTTATAAGATCCAGCTGAACACTGATGTGCTCAATGTAAAACACTATGATGAATGTAAAACACTTCTCCGTTCATCAAAATGACTTCGGCCTTTTTTTTGTTCAGTGTTACACTTACTACAGACAGTACAAACATAAGTGTGTTATAAAATATTCGAGAATATTGTTTTTATACTCAGAACACACAAATACACAGTATAATTGTATTTTATTTTTCCTGCAAAAACAATGTACACAATGTACATCCCATTCCCAACCAACACAAAGTTGCACATACACTACATACAAAACAACAGAAGAATTTACTGTATACAGTTACAGTTAAAAAAAAAAAAAACACCTATGCTGCATCCCCCTGTTGCCCTTTTATGCTAAAGCTCTGATTGCTACTTGTAAAACTGTGTGACGGGTGTTTCCCCTTGTGATGAGTCAGTGTGCATATTTGAATGGCAGTGTGTTCCTTGTGAAAACAAGATATTTTCTGCATGGAAATTGTGCCAAAAGCAGAGGATTGTGTGTGTAGTGTTTTGTGAAAAGTGTGTTTTAAAACTGCAATTTACAGTTTTTTTTTTTACTGCTTACACACAAAATTGTTACTTGTCACACAATTTTTAAAACCTGACACTCAAACACCAGAACCACACACTAAATCTGCAAAACCATACACTATTTTTTGGCCTTTTACTCAGTTTTCAATTTCATTAAACACTTTTTGCAAAACACAACACACAATTTTCTAGGCAACACACAATAATCTGACACGAAGTTTCTTGATTTCCTTTTATAAACACAACCAATCAAAATGCCACACTAATTCATCAGTGCCTCACACTAACTCCTCACATGTGCAAACACTTGTTGCTTTACTTAACAACAACCAATCATATCTTTAGTAGTGGCCTATAAATAGGCCAAAGGTCAAGTAATAGCTTTTGGACAATGGATGCAAACAATGCAGACAGAGTAAGAGGAGTTGTGGAGACACTGATGCTGCCTCCATCCAAGGTTGGATACGCCATACAAGAAGGTTCTTTCCACGGTGTCTGGCAAGAGGGAATATAGCATGTGACGTGGATGAAGTATTGTGGCAGGAACTGTGCTTGTAGTTTATCAGAATTCGTTCAGGGGGTTGGTGAATGAGTTACTTGTTGTGGTCATTGTGTCTCAAGTACCAGAATTTGTGTGTAAACAATAGAGAAAAACCGTAAAAAAAATAAAAAAATAAAACACATTGTCTATTCGCCTAGCTGGATCTGCGCAGACAATGTTGTCACTAGCAAGACACCTTGGAAAGAACCGTCTTGACCTCCATCTGGTCACAGGCTTCCTCCTTGTCTTCCTCGTTCTCCTCTTTTTTTTCTGACTCTTTCCATTATGCTTGAAGACCGATTACCTCACCTGCTGCTTTTTATAGTGCTTATACACCTGATTGGTGTGTCTACAATGTGCAAAAACAAGTGTTTGCACACCTGCTGACTGTATTGAACTAATTGTTTGGACTGTGCGGTAATTTGACAGTCAGTGCTTTGGCATTGCAAGGAAGTGACTTCATGATAGATTTTTGTGTTTAATGTATGTTAAGTGTGTTTAGTGTTTTGCAAGTCACTTTGTGTAGATTTTTGCAACAAGTGTGAGGTCGACAATGTGCTTATATTTGTGCAAATATGGGCTGATGTTTTGCTTTGTGAGTGTAAGGTTTTGCTAATTGTGTACTACTTTTAATTTTAGTGTGTAAGCAATCAAAAAAAAAAAAAGTAAGACAATAGATATAGACCTACACACATAACATGATTAGGTTACAGCTAAATCAGCACAATATCACAGCAATTTGTATGTATTTAATGAGGTGGCTAATTCATAAGTATTTGCGCATCCTCCCTTGTACGTATCATTTTTTTGTGTATTGGATGAGTTGGTCAATTTGTATGATTTTGTACAAATTACCTACCCTTTCCCCCGCCCCTAAAACTTATCCATCACTGCAATATAGACAGATCATACAAATTCATACGAGTAAGGTAATACGAATTCGTAAGAATTAGCCTCCTCGTGCAATCAAATTGGTCTTGAGATAGCTTAGGCTGTACATATATGTACAATGGCCTGGAAATGTGTTTTCAGCCATGTCAAACTGTGACTGGCTTGACTGCATGTTCAAGGTTAAAGTATACAACTGTACCAATCTTTTTTTAATGGATCTTATGCTGAGCTGCCCTGAATCCAAACTGTAGACCGTAAAAAAATATGGACGATGTGACTTCATTCTCTTCTGCTGAAGAAAAGTGAAGCTATCGGAGGTCCAAATAGGGCACTGACATCTTGCTCAGATTTGGGACTGACTATGCACAGTAGAGAGCAGGAAGTAGAGATGCAATATCAAAAGCCCATCCACACTCTTGCAGATGCAGAACAATTCAATATATCTGTGTGAAATAAACAGTTATGGAAATGTAGAAATTAAAAAAAAAAAGCTCCATCTCCTACCAAAAATATTGAAAAAAGTGCCAATTTCACTCTCTAGACTGGGTAAACCCAGCCTGATCTGGCGGCAATTTGATTTCGCCCGGAATCTCAGTCTGGAAACCCGTACATTAATTTCTACTGCTGTGGATACACTTTTGCGGCAACCGTGATAGACTGGCTTGTTTAACACGATGGCAGATAGAGAAACATTGGGTCTTTGCCTGTTGATCACGTCTCTTGTGGTCTGACTGGTTGAAGGAATATCCAAATGCATACAAAGTCATTCAAATAATGCTCGTTGGTCCCGCCTCTTGTCCAGTAGAAAGTACAGAGCAGACTCCAGAGACCAATGTTCAATTTTAAATTGATCTTGGTCTGGTGATAGCCAGACAATTCAATCTCAGCTGTCAGTCATGATCTCATACCCCCCTTTTTATAGCATCAAATAACTAAAACCAATCTCATTTAAAAAATGAACATTAAGAAAACAGCATGATAAAAAACTGCCCAAAATGACAGAAACCAACTTTGGGGAAACAATTATATGAAGAGTAATTTGATTTTTGTTTGTTTGTTAGCATCCATAAAAATAAATGGGCAGGGGCTCTGACCTATACGGGGCGATCGAGGCATGACAGCTTCAGTTTTTAACACAAGTGCGGCAGGCTTGCTCCAAACTCATGGGCTTTATCAAATAAAGCAGTTACAGTTGTCCTAAGCTCTGATCTTATGAGTTCTTAATAATTACTAACTCAGTAATAGGCCTATTGTTTGTGAAAAAGGCCTAAGCATATTTCAATTGTCTCTGCATTTTACAAATATTTGTGATGTGAAAGCTGCAATATAATCCGAGATATACACAAAATTATGTATGGAAATGACTTTTTAGCAATACAACAAAAACGTATCTGACAAAGTATATCATTATGTACACCATTTTATCGGAAAAAAGGCCAACTGGATGGAAACAGGCTGGAGACGACAAATTGTGTAATCTTTTTTTTAAATGCATATTAACTTTGTCGATAAAAAAAAAAAACACACAAAAAAAATGTTTTTATTGCAAAACAAGATACATATATTGAGGATCACAGTGTATTCAACTAGTATCTACATTCATAATGGTATCATAGGAAATAACAGAAATATATATCTAAAAAGACAAAACCGTGCAAAAAGTGGATGGAAACTTGGCTAATTATGTGCAGCACTGAAAAGGGGCAGGGCTACATACAGCGCTGGAGAAAACAGTGATTTTCCACATCCAGAAAATAATATGAATATTAATATTAATATTCTGAATATTAAGTCATTTGTTCAGAATAAAACTATAGGCTGTAAACAAAGGTTACTCTGTTTTTAGCTAGTATGGTGAAGACATTCTCTGGACCTCCCTGGATAGACACTGAACAGTCTTGACAACATATTACTATAAGGGTGATGGCATGAGAAAGGCGAACCGGACAAAACAATGTTGGCTACTCGACACCTGCTTATCACACCCAACATTAACCTTCTTCTTCTGTCACTTCTAGGCTCAGTGTTTTTTCAAGCTCCTCTGGAGGTGGCACACTGTGAAGTTTTCCAGTCCCGGAGCACCCTGGAGCTGCGGAGGAGACTTGATCTCTGATCAGAGCTGAAGCCTGAGTCGTTCGCTCGCTTTTGTCATATCCTGTCAAGCCTGTATGAACTTCTTTCATGTGCCGGTGTGTGGAAAGAGAGATTCCTATTTTGGAATTTGATAATATGGTGCATGTTAAAGTCGAAGAAGGAGAGTGGGTGTGTATGCGATCATAAAATTGTTCAGGAGTCAGTTGCCGTTTTCCTTCATGCCCTACAAGATAATGAGAGGTGGAACTAGAAAGAGAGCTGGGGTGGTGAAGAGAAAAGAGAGAGCAAAACTTTGATGATGGGAGAGAGTTGTATACTGGGTGGGGGGGAAATAAAGAAAAATGAAAGACATGACTCGGGGGAGGAGGGAGTAGATGAAAGAAGAGGTGCCCAGTGGTCAGATGATGCAATTTAACAACAGTCATATGGCATTTTCTGCTGCCTGCCTAAAATACACCTGGTAAACAGATACAATCAAACTGTCCAAAAATCAATTACTTCACTGGGATTGCTCTTGCCCAAAGACATGCTTTAGATGTCTAGAGGTCCCGAAAGGAGCAGGAGGACCCTTTTTAGAGTGATATCCTGCCAGGGGTGACCTTTCTCACAAAGGGCATCTCTAGTGAAGTGCAAATCATGGATCTGAAGCATCAAAAGCCCAGCCGATTTTATTTACATAGAAATAATTTAATCAATTAAAAATTCCAAACTAATTATCATATTAGAATGCATATAGTCATCCCTAATGTGAATTTAATGAGTTATTCAGTACATAAATATATACATTTATGACCATACTTGAACAATACATTTTGGTCATATATCCCTTCAAAACATTAAAAAAAAATGTATATATATATATATATATATATATATATATATATATATATATATATATATATACAAATAAAAATAATTTCCTTGGTGTCATGATGCAAATGCACCCGGCCACCCATGTCATGAAAAAGAAAATGTGATTCATCAGACCAGAACACCTTCTTTCATTGCTCTGTGGTCCAGATCTAACGCTCACGTGCCCTCTGTTCTATGTTCCCAGCCCCATATACAACAAACTGTGATGTTACTGTGTATTCTGGTACCTTTCTATTAGAACCAGTATTTACTTTGTGAGCAATTTGAGCTGAAGTAGCTCATCTGTACCAGCAGCCATATCCCCCTGTAACCCAAGACTGGTTTCCCACTGAACCTAAGCAGGGCTGAGCCTGGTCAGTACCTAGATGGGAAACAAAAGGGAAAACTAGGTTGCTGCTGGTAGAGGTGTTAGTGAGCAGTGGCGATTTCTTTAAGACTGCAAGGGAAGCTTGGCTTCCCTTATAATGTCACAAAATTAATGGTCAAATATGTACTATTATATTAACATTGTATGGACTAAAAATGCGTTAGAAAACGTTCACCTCAAAGACGGGTTCGTTCAGAATCAGTTACATATAGCAGGTCGGCTGACTCGATTTCCTTCTCATACATTCCCGCAGCGTCACAGTGCATTTCCCCATTGAAGCCAAGCGTCCATTGACTTCAATGGGGCTGCTTTGAACAGTTTTTTCAGCACTTCGAAACTAGACGGTCATTGGATAAACGCTGCGATTATGTCCCGCCCACGAACGCTCAGCGTCTCTGGGAGTGAATGGGGAGTGGGCTTGCCCGGACTCCGAGCTTCTGCGTGATGATTGGAGGGTCTGCATCTCCTTTTGACTGACAGCGATTCTGTACTATAAGAAATCACTGAAGCTATTCGCGCTCAGTCCCATCGCGAATTTCTCAAGTTCAGTCGAAATAAAAACTGCTGCAACCTATTTCTTTGATATTTGCTTGGCGAAATTGCTTGATTTTCATCATACATTTCACACAATTATACACCACATTCGTTGTTTCAGTTTTACAGAGTTTAATAATTTTTTTTAGATCGTTCATTCATTCACAGGGTAACAGACCATTTTCTTGAAAAGGAATGTAGGGCAGAATTTACTTTTAAATAAATAAGACAATTGGCCGAAAATGAGCTTCCCCTCTCTGACAGACCAGTAGCCGTCACTGTTAGTGAGGCCAGCAGGGGGTGCTCAACCTGTGGTCTGTGTGGGTCCAAACACCCCAGTATAGTGATGGGGACACTATACTGACAAGGAGCACCGTCCTTCAGATGAGACGTTAAACCGAGGTCCTGACTCTCTGTCGTTAAAAAATCCCATGGCACTTCTCGTAAAGAGCAGGGGTGTAACCCCGGTGTCCTGGCCAATGAGGTATATAAATGCCTCATTCATTCATTCATCTGTTTGATGAGACCACACGGGCTAGCCTTCGCTCCCCATGTGTGCATCAATGAGCCTTGATGTTCAGGTCTTGAATGAATCGTTCTTTTGAGCAGGTTCTCATCAAGTAACCGGTTGTGGCGGTTAATTAATCAAACTGAACCTAACTTCCGGGTTGATGATGCAAGACGCAAAAGCCGAAGAAGCACGTCCGACTAAAAAAGAACCGAAAGAGCCGGTTCAACCAGCTGTTGAAGTCTGCAGAGGATTGCAGAAGACTCAAAAGGACACGAACAAGCCGGTTCAAAGATCTGCCAAAGTTTGCAGAGGATTACCAAGGATTCTGATGATTGAGTTTGCAACTTAAGCCAGAGGCACATAGACTACTGTCATTAAATCAATCATTTTATTCAAATCTGCAAAAAAAAAAAAGTTTTCTCTAAAGAGATTAAATACATTTTACTGTAGTTTATTATGCATATAAATTATATTTTAAGTTTTTACGCGAAATGTATTTGAAATTTAAGTTTATAAGACTATATTAGACATGTAACATATCCACGTTTATACATGTCTGTTATATATATATATATATATATATATATATATATATATATATATATATATATATATATATATATATATATATATATATATATATATATATATATATATATATATATATATATATATATATATATATATATATATATATATATATGGGAAACATGTTAAGAGTTTATGAGGACAATAAACAAGGAGTCAGTTTACTCATTCGATGGTAGGGTATTGGCTACTTTAGACAAAGAACATATCCGCATTTGTTGATCAGTGCCTGTAATGTGTACTGTAGTTGTGCAATTTTCTTTAGAATCTGGTATGAAGGATAAATTAATCAACTGTGAACACAAACACTGTTAACTTAAGTAACTAAAAAGCAATAATCAGCCAAATGCACTCCCGCAAATAACTTTATTCGATTGTTTCAAATGCATTGACACAGATTACCTTATTTGAATGTTTCCTTGATATAACAACACTGAGAAATGCATAAAAAAACTATAAAATAAATAATAAATAGTGGCATCATTGCATAATGATGTCAGAAACCTATGAATCAGCATTTTAAACTGGTTCATTAAGCTGAACTGTCCGAAAAGAACCGGTTCCAGGAAATGCTAGTTCAGCACTGTTCCTTCCTTGGACCACATTTGATAGATACTAACCACTCCATACTAGGAACACCCCACAAGTGCTGCAGTTTTGGAGATTATCTGACCCACTCGTCTAGCGATCACAATTTGGCCCTTGTCAAACTCGCTCAAATCCTTACGCTTGTCTATTTTTCGTGCTTTTAACACATCCCATTTGAGGACAAAAGGTTTACTTACTGCCTAATATATCCCACTCACCAACAGGTGCTGAGATGAAGAGATAATCACTTCACCTAACATAATGTTATGCCTGATCGGTGCTTGAGTGTGTGTGTGTGTGTGTGTGTGTGTGTGTGTGTGTGTGTGTGTGTGTATGTGTGTGTATATATATATATATATATATATATATATATATATATATATATATATATATATATATATATATATATATATATATATATATATATATATATATATATATATATATATATATATATATATATATATATATTTGGGCCGGGACTCGATTAAAAAAATTAATCTAATTAATTAGAGGCTTTGTAATTAATTAATCGAAATTAATCGCATTTTAATTGCATATAAATATTTGACCTGAGAACGATGAGAAGTAATTTTTCACATGGATTTTTAGTATATCATTGAATAATGCTTCATCAACAAAATATTTATTTCAGTCCAGCAGACCAATGCAATGTTTGCCATTAAGTGTAGCAAAAGCATATTTGTGATATTTGAGGCTCGATGTGCTGCGGTGATACGCAAATTCCTTGTTGTATAGCTTGCACACAACCATGCTCTTGTCAACGCTTCCATCCTTTCGTTTAAAAAAAAAAAAAATCCCATCCTTGGGGCCAAGCAAAGCGGTCTCATCAGCTTCTTCGTTCATGTTCACTATGGTTTGTTGTTGTCGTGACTCATGAGCGCTAGTTGGTGTTCCAGTACAATCGGTCAGTCGAAACTCATTAATTGAAAAAACGTTCCTCGGTGCAAAAATAAGTGTGGTTAAAATTGTTATTTATTTTTTTGCGTAATTAATATATATATATATTATATATATATATACACTCACCTAAAGGGTTATTAGGAACACCTGTTAAATTTCTTGTTAATGCAATTATCTAATCAACCAATCACATGGCAGTTGCTTCAATGCATTTAGGGGTTCTTTGTGGTCCTGTTCAAAACAATCTCCTCAACTCCAAACTGAATGTCAGAATGGGAAAGAAAGGTGATTTAAGCAATTTTGAGCGTGGCATGATTGTTGGTGCCAGATGGGCCGGTCTGAGTATTTCACAATCTGCGCAGTTATTGGGATTTTCAGGCATAACTATTTCTAGGGTTTACAAAGAATGGTATGAAAAGGGAAAAACATCCAGTATGTGGCACTCCTGTGGGTGAAAATGTCTTGTTGATGCTAGAGGTCAGAGGAGAATGGGCCGACTGATTCAAGCTGATAGAAGAGCAACTTTGACTGAAATAACCACTCGTTACAACCGAGGTATGCAGCAAAGCATATGTGAAGCCACAACATGCACAACCTTGAGGCGGATGGGCTACAACTAGAGATGCTCATATTAACCATTAACCGATAGTAAGAATTTTGACCAATTAACACTATCAGTTAAACGTTTTTAAAGGATTTTTTATTTTTAATTATTTTTTTACTCACAGGGGCGTCGACACATGCAACAGACCACACGTGCTGACGCAGACATATTTCGCAAAATGAAGCAATGGGAAAGAAGTGGGACATAATGTGTGGGACCATTTCGACAGAAAGGGTGACTAAGTAACATGCAAAATAAGTATTACAATACAGCAGTAGTACAGGCTCCTGACTGGTGGAGTAAAGCAAATGAAAGTTGCTTCCGGAGGCTGGCCGCTCTTGCGAGGTGCCTCTGATGAGCAATTTTTTGTTTGTTAAATTAAAGTTTAAATTTTTTTAAGTGATGACCAAATGACCAGCGGCCGACAGTGAGTTAACCACAAGTTTAATCAATTTAGCCTTTCAAATCAACTCTTGACTTGCCTTGCCTATAATAAAATCCAGATATAACACTTCAACCATCACAATGTTAGTTCATTTAGTCTACTATAATATTACCTCCACAGTAAAAGGCCTTTTTGACTAACTGAGGCAGGCTGATATAGCCTACAGCTCGCAACGCCGCTCGCAAACGAAATGAGCTAAACAAGCTAATCAAATAATAAAAAATATAACATGAAGTTTGTCTTATCTACCTTACACTTCTGCAAAATGAATAGCATATAAATGAGATCTTCAATTTCCGTAGTATAGCCTATATTTAACGGAGTTCTAAGCAACGCAAGCAAAAGATTCAAGATGCATTTTATTCAGCAGCTCATTTCAAATTCAAAGACCGCAATATGAGAAAGAGCGACATAAGCGCTGGTAAGATCATTTAGTAATTTTTATTGAAGATCATTGTTTTTTTTGAGCATCTAAGAGTTATTTTAATTTTCATTAACGTACTCGGTTACTTTCGTAACCTCGGTTCCCTGAGAGAGAGGAACGAGTATTACGTATGGGAAAAACTCCTTTTCTCGAGAATGTGAAGCAAAACTTTTAATAAAGGTATCTATGTAAAGCGCAGTGAGCTGCACGGCCATAGCCCAGCGCGAGGAGCGCTCTGATTGGCCGGGCTGCGGCAACTGCAGGAACCTATGGTGAGGCGGCTGAGAGGAACGAACCAATGGGGGGCGTTCCAGAAGCCCGCCGAAAAAGGTGCTTATATTTGCATACAGGAGGCTATATAAGACCCTAATTCGCCATAGGTGTCAGGTTTTAAGATCGACTGAAGCGATACCTGAGAAGCATAAACACGGCACGGAACGTAATACTCGTTCCTCTCTCTCAGGGAACCGAGGTTACGAAAGTAACCGAGTACGTTCCCTTTCGAGAGAGGTTCCTCGTATTACGTATGGGAACACAATGTAAAGCGCCGTGTGTGCTGACTGACCCAGTATACCCAAAGCACATGTTATAAACCCCCGAGACACCGACAGAGGCGGCTTATAAGGGGAATGAAGAACCGGAAGAGTCGGTTCGTTTGAACAGCTGATCGGACATAGTCGGATCTTATGATGAATGAATAGTGCTTAAGGACTAATGTGTACAGGCCAAAATGTAAGGCAATCTGTTTGCCAGGTTCAAGATAGAGCCTAGATGGAGAGAAGCCCTGCTTGCAGAGCTGGAACCTCCAACTTGTAGAATCTGATAAAAGTGGACGGAGAGGCCCAGCCTGCCGCCGCACAGATATCTTCCAAAGAAATGTCACACGACCAAGCCCAAGATGAGGCCATGCCTCTAGAGGAGTGGGCTTAAATGCCTGTAGGACAGGTTAGGTCCTGGACCTATATGCTAGTGGGACTGCATCCACTATCCAGTGTGAGAGACTGTTTCATGACAGCACAAACTTTAGTGCGGCCACCGAAGCAATGAAGAGCTGATCCGACTGCCTGAAGGGGGCGGAGCGCTCTAGATACAATCTCAATGCTCTGACTGGGCAGAATAGGTTTGCGTCTTATTCTCTCTGAGACGCGGGTTAAGCAGTGCAAAGACCTGCATACTGAAGGGGTTGATAGCACTTTCAGCATAAAACCATGCCTCGGTTTGAGCACAACCTTGAAGTTGCTGGACCCAAACTCAAGACAGGAAGGGCTCACGGAGAGTGCAGGTAAGCCACCCACTCGGTTAACCGAGGCCACAGCCAGCAGAAAAACGGTTTTGAGTGATATGTGCTTCAAGCTCGTGTTCTGAAGTGGTTAGGAGGGGGAACCCTTCACGGCCTCCAAAACCATGGCGAGGTCCCAAATAGGGACCGAGGTAGGGGCAAGGCGGGCTGAATCTCCTGGCCCCTTTAAGAAAACACACAATAAGGTCACTTTTCCCTAGTGAATGTGCCGCGATCGGAGCGTGGCTAGCTGCTATGGCGGAGACACACACCCCGAGTATGGAGGGGGGACGACCCGCATCCATTAGCTCTTGGAGAAAGCGAGCGGTTCCACCAGTTCGCATGAGTGTGCGTCGATGTTTCGCGTAGCACATTGGTTAGAAAACCACTGACCACTTCAAAGCAGAGCTGCCAGATAGCAGGGGCTCTAGCTTCCGAAATAGTGTTCATAACTTGTCAGAGAGGTTCCCGGATACCGTTGATGGGCCATACGTGGAGGGCCCACAGCTCGGGATTGGGATGCCAGACCTTCCCTTTCATTGGCAGAATAGGCATGGGGCTGTGTCTGACAGCTGAAACAGTATGGAGAACCATGTGCGGTTCTTCCAAAGTGGGGCTATTAAAAAGCACAGGCTGCAGCTGGATCGCGATCGGAGGGAACATATAGAGGGAGTCTGGGCCAACATGGGCCAGGGCATCCCTGCGTTTGCAGAAAAAATATTGGGCAGCGTGTGCTGTGCGAGCTGAATTGTTTGCGGGTAAAGGGACCATCCCCCTGGGGACATGGGTCCTCTGGATAACATGTCCGGACCCTGATTCAGAATACCTGGCACGTAAGCCGCCCTTAGGGAGCTCAGATTGTGCTCTGCCCATAAAAGGAGATGCTTAGCCATGCACGGTTCTTATGCCGTAAGTCTTGAGTCTATGACAATGACTGTACTGATAAGCCTGCCCCTCGAAGGCGAATCTCAAGAATGGCCTGTAGTGGGGGTGGGGGGGTTATCGTAACGTGAAGTATGCGTTTTTCAGATCTATTGAGAAAACCCAATCCCCGGGGCGAATGTGCGCGAGGATTTGTTTCACCGTCAGCACCTTGAAACGAGCGTGTCATAAGTGCTTTGTTCAGATGCCTGGAAAATGGGCCTGAGACCGCCACCCATTTTCGGCATGAGGAATTAGCGACAGTAAAAACCTGACTCGCTAGCGTCGGGTGTACTGTTTTCGCCGCTCTCTCCTTTAACAGTCTCAATGCCTCAGCGAGAAGCACGTGACTGACACTGCTTCTTACAGAGGGCTCGACCACGGCTTGAATCGCGGGGTCTGCGAGCAAAACTGTAGCGAGAACCTCGTTTTATATGTCCAACACCCAATATTATATACCAGGAATGGCCTGCCAGGCCTGGGCTCGTAAAGCCAGGGGTTGAATTAGATTCGGGGGCTGGCCGCTTAGTAATAGGGGCCTGTTAGCCGGGTTGCTTGTGCTGTAACACTGCTTGTAACACTGTGGGGATAGTGTTAGTTTTGGCGGTGCAGGCTTTGCAGTGGGCGCACGCCTCACATTTATATTGTGTGTGCGAGAGTGAACTTTGTGAAAAGTGCTTGGGTGCAGGAGTGCAGACTGTAAAGTGGGCACATTTCCTACATAGAAAGCTCTTTTGTGTGTAGTGTAAACAATGTGCAGTGGCGCACAACCTACGTAGAATACCCACGGTGCAAACCAGTGAGCAGTAAACACACACAGCATAGTGTGCAGACGAGCGTGTTTAACACAGGCTAGTTGACTGCAATATTTCATCTCCATTCACTTAACTTAAGGGAACTGGGAGAACGTAAGGAAGTGCGGGTGGTATGTGAGCCATTCCACAATGCCGTTATGCTCTAGTCTAGACTGAAAGCGCGCATGCAGACAAGCGTGTTTGACCACAGGCTAGTTGACTGCAATAAGGCTAGTTGACTTTATATGGTGTAATCCGGCCGCGGCGGGATTTATTTGTGATTTTGTGAGGCTGAATTAACAGTGCTTATGTAGGGGTGCACACTGTGTAGTGGACACTTTGTCTACAGTGTAAAAACCTTTCCAGCCGCCTGAATAAAGGGGACTGGAAGTGATAGAGTGAAAAAAGGGCTTAGCTTGGCAGCCATTTTCCGACGCCCTTATGCTCTGACAGTGAGCGCGTGCTATGACGTAAGCCGCGCTCTAGTCAGCAACGCGCTGTGGAAGGGGCGCGCGCTATCATGACAAGGCAGCCATTACAACTTCCTTGGCAGTAAGCGCGCGCTGCAGCGACATTGTTCTTGACATACCCAACAGCCCGAGCTCGCTCGTCTAACTTACTCTAGTATTCTCTGTCCGCAGCGCTTCAGCACGGCGGCGGTAGAATGAGCACGGCGAGAGCTTCGGCTCGAGTTTGTTTATTCACTCTAGTATTCTCTGTCCGCGGCGATAGAGCGACAGGACGAGAGAATTGGAAGCGTGAGGTAAAACTCTGTCCGCGGCGCTTCTAGCACGGCGAGAGCTTCGGCTCGAGTTTGTTTATTCACTCTAGTATTCTCTGTCCGCGGCGATAGAGCGACAGGACGAGAGAATTGGAAGCGTGAGGTAAAACTCTGTCCGCGGCGCTTCTAGCACGGCGAGAGCTTCGGCTCGAGTTTGTTTATTCACTCTAGTATTCTCTGTCCGCGGCGATAGAGCGACAGGACGAGAGAATTGGAAGCGTGAGGTAAAACTCTGTCCGCGGCGCTTCTAGCACGGCGAGAGCTTCGGCTCGAGTTTGTTTATTCACTCTAGTATTCTCTGTCCGCGGCGATAGAGCGACAGGACGAGAGAATTGGAAGCGTGAGGTAAAACTCTGTCCGCGGCGCTTCTAGCACGGCGAGAGCTTCGGCTCGAGTTTGTTTATTCACTCTAGTATTCTCTGTCCGCGGCGATAGAGCGACAGGACGAGAGAATTGGAAGCGTGAGGTAAAACTCTGTCCGCGGCGCTTCTAGCACGGCGAGAGCTTCGGCTCGAGTTTGTTTATTCACTCTAGTATTCTCTGTCCGCGGCGATATCGCGACTGAACTAGAGAAGAGGAAGACTGAGAAAAAACTCCGTCTGTCCGCGGCGCCTCCTCAGCGCGACGGTATAGTGACGAGAGCTTCGGCTCGAGTTCGCCTATTCACTCTAGTATTCTCTGTCCGCGGCTGTAGCGCGACGGAATGAGAGAAGAGTGGGAACAACTCTGTGGCAGCGGCGGAAGAAGAGCCGCGGCGGCGGCAGAGTGAAGAGAGCTTCGGCTTGAGTGTGCTCATGTCCTCTAACATTCTCTCTTTCCGCGGCGCTATTCAGCGCGACGGGACGAGAGCAGAGGGAGAGTGAGAAGAGCTCCGTCTTTCCGCGGCGCTTAACGACGCGGCGGAACGAGAGAGTCCTCGAGTAGAACAAGCCTGTAAGCTCTAGAAGTGGCGTTGCAGCGGCAACACACACACACAAACACATATAACACTCAACATAGACACAGTTTAAAGGATATATAACGCCGGATGGCGTAGCTGGAACGGCAGAGAAGGCGGAGAGGGAGTCCGTCGTCCTCAGCTGCAGGTTCCGCTGGTGCCTTTTCAACGGCGGTGCTTCTTCCGGAGACCAGCGAAGGTATCGCTGAAGGAGATAAAATCTGACACCTATGGCGAATTAGGGTCTTATATAGCCTCCTGTATGCAAATATAAGCACCTTTTTCGGCGGGCTTCTGGAACGCCCCCCATTGGTTCGTTCCTCTCAGCCGCCTCACCATAGGTTCCTGCAGTTGCCGCAGCCCGGCCAATCAGAGCGCTCCTCGCGCTGGGCTATGGCCGTGCAGCTCACTGCGCTTTACATAGATACCTTTATTAAAAGTTTTGCTTCACATTCTCGAGAAAAGGAGTTTTTCCCATACGTAATACGAGGAACCTCTCTCGAAAGGGAACCGCCATTTGCGTTGGCTTGCTTTACACATCTGTGGGGATGCGTGTTGCAGTAGCACAATCATATCTATTTGACTACAACATAACACGCTCTCATACACGTCTATTTTTAACTATTTGCCTGGAGTAAAATTAACACTTTGTTTAAACAACTAGATACATTTATATTTTGTCTGAAATGCTTTCAGACTACCTGAATTGTTTTGTTGAGTAATCAGAATTAAATACGTCTCGAAAAAATCTCGGAAGGCATTTAAGCCTACTCCTGTTCATTTCGCAATCAGATAGATACCTGGTCAGAGAAAACGAATGAAGGAAGCAGTGGTAAAAAGGCCATAAGGTATGACTTGACGGGCATAAATGAAGGGCTCTAGTGTGAATCTAGGTTCTGTTGTTGAGCTGTTTTGTAATCTGCTGTTTGCACAATAATATATATATATATATATATATATATATATATATATATATATATATATATATATATATATATATATATACACAGTCTTGTTCAAAATTATAGCAGTACAATGTGACTAACCAGAATAATCATGGTTTTTAGTATATTTTTTATTGCTACGTGGCAAACAAGTTACCAGTAGGTTCAGTAGATTCTCAGAAAACAAATGAGACCCAGCATTCATGATATGCACGCTCTTAAGGCTGTGCAATTAGGCAATTAGTTGAATTAGTTGAAAGGGGTGTGTTCAAAAAAATAGCAGTGTGGCATTCAATCACTGAGGTCATCAATTTTGTGAAGAAACAGGTGTGAATCAGGTGGCCCCTATTTAAGGATGAAGCCAACACTTGTTGAACATGCATTTGAAAGCTGAGGAAAATGGGTCGTTCAAGACATTGTTCAGAAGAACAGCGTATTTTGATTAAAAAGTTGATTAGAGAGGGGAAAACCTATAAAGAGGTGCAAAAAATGATAGGCTGTTCAGCTAAAATGATCTCCAATGCCTTAAAATGGAGAGCAAAACCAGAGAGACGTAGAAGAAAACGGAAGACAACCATCAAAATGGATAGAAGAATAACCAGAATGGCAAAGGCTCAGCCAATGATCACCTCCAGGATGATCAAAGACAGTCTGGAGTTACCTGTAAGTACTGTGACAGTTAGAAGACGTCTGTGTGAAGCTAATCTATTTTCAAGAATCCCCCGCAAAGTCCCTCTGTTAAAAAAAAGGCATGTGCAGAAGAGGTTACAATTTGCCAAAGAACACATCAACTGGCCTAAAGAGAAATGGAGGAACATTTTGTGGACTGATGAGAGTAAAATTGTTCTTTTTGGGTCCAAGGGCCACAGGCAGTTTGTGAGACGACCCCCAAACTCTGAATTCAAGCCACAGTACACAGTGAAGACAGTGAAGCATGGAGGTGCAAGCATCATGATATGGGCATGTTTCTCCTACTAAGGTGTTGGGCCTATTTATCGCATACCAGGGATCATGGATCAGTTTGCATATGTTAAAATACTTGAAGAGGTCATGTTGCCCTATGCTGAAGAGGACATGCCCTTGAAATGGTTGTTTCAACAAGACAATGACCCAAAACACACTAGTAAACGGGCAAAGTCTTGGTTCCAAACCAACCAAATTAATGTTATGGAGTGGCCAGCCCAATCTCCAGACCTTAATCCAATTGAGAACGTGTGGGGTGATATCAAAAATGCTGTTTCTGAAGCAAAACCAAGAAATGTGAATGAATTGTGGAATGTTGTTAAAGAATCATGGAGTGGAATAACAGCTGAGAGGTGCCACAAGTTGGTTGACTCCATGCCACACAGATGTCAAGCAGTTTTAAAAAACTGTGGTCATACAACTAAATATTAGTTTAGTGATTCACAGGATTGCTAAATCCCAGAAAAAAGAAAAAAAAAATGTTTGTACAAAATAGTTATGAGTTTGTACAGTCAAAGGTAGACACTGCTATTTTTTTGAACACACCCCTTTCAACGAATTGCCCAATTGCACAGCCTTAAGAGTGTGCATATCATGAATGCTGGGTCTTGTTTGTTTTCTGACAATCTACTGAACCTACTGGTAACTTGTTTGTCACGTAGCAATAAAAAATATACTAAAAACCTTGATTATTCTGGTTAGTCACATTGTACTGCTATTATTTTGAACAAGACTGTATATATATATTAAATCTTTTTAGCAGGTCACAGACACTCGTGTTCTCACAGAATGAGAACATGGATCCATCATGCCTTGATACCACTGTGCAGGCTGGTGGTGGTGGTGTAATGGTGTGGGGGATGTTTTCTTGGCACACTTTAGGCCCCTTTAGTGCCAATTGGGCATCATTTAAATGACACTACCTGGCACACACACATATATATATATGAAGTCCATCTAAGGGTTTTCTTTAAAATAAGCATTTTTGTCAGGCTCATATGTATAGGTTTCTACCAAAGTACCGGTTACTTCTGAATGGGCTATGGCTGTTATTTAGTGGATTTGAAGCAGATGTATTTTATTCACTTATACTACATGCGCAGAGCATTCACTCAGTATAGTCATTTGTGACCGAAGTGGCTTTTAGAGGTTTTTGCATCGACTCCAGATATCATTTTTACTAGTGGGTGCAGGACAGTGAGGATAGCTAAATAAAGTAAACTGTGACATATTATATCCAAACATTTGGTGGACTCACAGTAAAAAGTATAAAAATTACTAACCCAAATTACTGAGATATGTAATTTTTGACCTGACAACGTTTTGTGTTTTTTCTTCAATAGCTAATGCAACCTTTTTACCACACAGACTGAACACATTTAAGCGTTGCTTGGTAAATGGCTGAACTAAATTGGTATCATCTAATTGTGTACTTAAATTTAACTGCTTATATCTGATGTACCTTTAAGGTTCTACTATGTACCTTTAAGGTACTAATTTGCACTCTTAAAGTACTGCTATGTACCTTTTAAGGTACTAATATGTACCATTTAGGGATTAGTAAGGTACAAAGATGTATCTTTTCACTTTTGTACCTTAGGGTACCGCCCCAGTGACAGCACTGTACCTTTTTTTCTGAGAGTGTAGCTTTCTAACAAAAATTCTCTGACATTATCAAGATGAATTTGTTCAGACACAGTTTAACTCTTGATTTCTTGTCATACTTTACCACCATTTTCTAAACTATAGCGAACAAACTGTGAGGGAAAATGTTGAAGGTGTCTGAATACATTTTGGTTTAACTAAAACACTAACATTTACTCTGTTATTGACCTAAATGTAATTTAATTGAGGTAAATATCCTAAATATAATATAAATAATATTATATGCAATAATATAAATATATATGTAAACTAAAAATAAAGTGATGAAATGTGACTATATTTGACCAAAGACAGATCATTTATCGATGAGGGGAAGAAGGAGTGTTCAGAAATACTGTTATACACATAGTGCAATCAAACCAGACAGTGCCAGACAAAACACAGCAAGTACAACGGCATTGCTTGAATGCATTATGGGGTCCATGAAAGAAAGAAAACTCATTACTCCTTACTGATGTAACAGCGAAGAATAATGTGGTTGTGCACAGCGGGAAAAGCAGGAGACAATGTTTTATTTTCTGCTGGCAGCTGGGAAAGGTAAATGTCTAGCTGGGCTCCTTTGAACACTATTGTAAAATAAATGAGGGTTTAAAGGAGCTCCAATATTACAGAAAGGAATTGCCCATTATGAAACGATTTTTCCACTATTCTGTACTCTACCAATGAGTCCAAAGCGAAAGTAATGGCTCTGATCTTCCTTATAAAATGTGCAGACTTGGAATCACCTGAGATGTTGTTGGTCCTTCATACTGTTCAGATAGATTACAAATAGATGGTCTGCACCGCCACTGAAATCTCCTTTAGTGGTTAACCATACATCAGGACTTAACTGTTCAAAAATTGTATATTTTTAACTAATTATTAGTACTGTATCCATTTCACACAGTGTAAACCATTTTTTCTAAATCACCTTGAAAGTTTGCAGGTCGAGGAACTTCTAGATACAGCTCTGAAAAAGAAAAAAAAGAGAGAGACCACTTAACATTAAGAATCAATGTTAAGAGGTCTCTTATTTATTTATTTTCAGAGCTATTAAAGTAATTCCTGTCAGAGCATCAACATTTACATTTATGAATTTGGCAGAAACGTATCCAATGCAACATAATGTACCTTCACACGGTACCTTCCTTTATGATCCCACATGGAGGTTTTCCGGTCTGTTTTGCTATCTCTCCTGAATCTACAGCAGAAAATCTACAGTTCTGCTTCATGCGTTTTGTTCATGGCTGACATGCGGCGTTGCTATGGCTTGATTGCGGCCTAAATCTGGCAAACGGGAGCGGACCGCCCAAGTGCCATCATTCCACGCGGGTAGTGGGCCAGATGAAAGTGTGGGCCGGATCTGGGCCAGAGCAATTTTGCTATCTGGGCCAGATGTGGGCCAGTTCTGCTTCATGCGTTTTGTTCATGGCTGACATGCGGCGTTGCTATGGCTTGATTGTGGCCTAAATCTGACAAACGGGAGTGGACCGCCCAAGTGCCATCATTCCACGCGGGTAGTGGGCCAGATGAAAGTGTAAAGTGTGGGCCGGATCTGGGCCAGAGCAATTTTGCTATCTGGGTCTGAGGTAAGATAATATAATAAGATAATAATATTTTGTTTAGTACTTCTACCATTGTAGAAAATGTTGTATGAGTTGATCAGGTCAAAAATGGTGTATCAACCTCATGCTAAATTAATTAAAATCAATTTTTATGATTTTAATCATTCTATAGAATGCGGTTATTTATGTTAATTTGCTCTTGCGCTCTCTGAGGTTATTTGGGGAGCTAATAATGTTTAGACTTGAATATGTATTCTTAATATTATCTAACTCTGTCTTAGTCTCTCAGTTTATTTAGGGGAGAAAAAAAAAACATTAAAATACAGTGTACAGTGTATTTCCTGAAGATATCATGGTTTTGACCCTTAGAAAAGCATAATAGTGATGCAAAACAGATTTTGCCATTGTAAATTCCCATTCATATCAAACATATGAGAGTGAAGTAACATAACTAAAATTTAAGGAGGATAATGGGGTAGTTGTGAGATACAACAACTCAGTTTGGATACTGCAGTTGAAGTTTAAATTATGTGGTAGAAGGAATACAATTGGAGGATGCCAGAAAGCTAAGACATGGTGATTGGCTGTAGTCTTTGAGTGAACGTAAACTAATAAGAGGCTCTACAGTAGGTGTTTGTGAAATCAGTTATATACCGATATTATGCCACTTCAATAAAAAGGCTATAAGAAAGGTTTATGATATTGCACGTTTTGTCCATCAAGATGATTATCACAGATGAACAACACTTCTTTCTTTTTTTTTTTTAAGCCTAAATGCAGTTGCCAGAAGTAAAAAGCTAAGGTAAGATATAAACGGACACACCTCGTGCCTCACACCTCGGACATCATTAACATAACATCACTAAGCTTCTGACAACTTTTTCAGTTTTTATATTATAGTTAAACTAGATTATAAGAGCACAATAAATAAGCATAATGAGGCTGTAAAAGCAGACTGAGTTTACCTTTTTTGGCGTGATGCCGTTTAATCTCCTCGACAGCCTCTGTAGTCCACCTACTCATTTAGCCACTTGTTAGCAACTTCCATTTTCAAGACACATAATAGCTTTAGAAAGTCACGAGTGAGGTAATATTCTTTGTCTTAGAATTAAACGTAAAAAGTATCTTGAGTTTATGTTCACCACAGACCTTATTTCAGCCATTTGACCAAACTCCATTTAAACCTATTGACTTAAAGACGAGGAACCCGGAAGTTTTAAAATGCTACCTCACTTGTGCGTTTGGCCTACAAAGTCATGTCATACCTGCAGCACTCTATATAGAACTTAAAGAGGTTCCCCTATGATTGCAAGCCAATTAACCACTTTTAGTGCTATTTAGCACCATTTTTTTCTATTTAGCACCATTTTTGTGTGGAGTGTACAAAGAGGCTATTTATGACAGTGGCTATGACTCAAAAACAAATTGCTAGACTGAAATATGGTATATATCTAATATCTATCTCTATGGTAACTATCCAAACACACCCTTTTTACCATTGCTTTGCAAACAAGCAGAGAGCCAAACTGCATGTGGTATTTAATTTAAAGTCTTAACTTAAACTTTTTGTTGTTATTGTTTTTGTTTTGTTTTATTTTTGTATGTAAAATTGTTAAAGTAGAACGCTTTGCAACCTTTTTTAATTAACTGAAAGAAAACCTCTACACTACAGAATGGTTGTCATAAATGTTACAATATTATTGGTTGCTTTCTCAAATATTACATGGCTGTATTTTTAGTGCTAGCAGTCAAAAATAAAAATAAATATTCCAAGAAATATTGAAATACTGTTTTTGTTCTTACTGAGAATCATCCATAAAAGAGTAAACTACATTTTTTTATTTGCAGGGTATAAGGTGGAATAATATGTATAGCATAATAGCCACTACTCTACTTTTAATAGGGTTATTTTTACTCCTACTTTGAGTAGTATTTAGGAGAGGTACTTTTACTCTACTAGCACTACATTTTTTTGACAAGTAGCCTAACAGTACTTTTACTTGAGTATGCTTTTTCAGTACTCTTTGCACCACTGGAAAAGGGTTACCAATAGTAAATATTTATGAAAAAAAAAAAAGATGCCAGACAGGTCACATTGTAAATAATATTGCAGAATAATCAGGGACAGGTAGATTATTCATTATCTTAATATTGCAAATATTCAGTGACTTCCTTTTTGCAAATGCAATGTAATATGAGTAAAGTGTGAAGAGTCAGAATGGTTCATCGATGTCCAAGTCTCACAATATTCCAGCTGTCAGTAAGGACAGCTTGCTTCCAAATTGGATGGATTAGTGTGGAAGGCACTGGATGAGTCAAATAATGCAACACCAAACTTGTCTGCAGCATCGTGATCTCAGTATAGAGAGCAAATGGTATGTAGTCTCTGGAGATTGAGGTGCTCCATCATTGACACCAAGACCATGCA